>NC_056737.1:1681003051-1681033051 GCF_019279795.1 Protopterus annectens
TCCTGAGATTTTACTGATAGCCTGGAAGAAAATTTAGACCTTTCTAACTAGAAAAGTGACACTAAAGAATTTATTTGGTGTCTAATTTCATGTTGCTTATTAATGATGTATACATACTAATAATTCCAAATGATACTGTATTAAAATTACAGTTTAACACAATTTTTTAGTATAAGAAAGAGGATACAGTATCTTAAGCATTCCTATATTATGCTATTAAGAGGTGAATTATACACAGAATAAATGTTCATTGGTGACCCACTTACATAACAATATTTTTAAACTAGATTAGTTATGTACTGTTTCTAGTTCAGTGAAGTTGCTTTATATATTGAAACTTGCATCGTACTACTACTGGTTACCATGGAGTTTTGATTACTTCTAAAGCTCTTGAGCCATTAAAAATGCCCGAGTTTCTTTCCAAGACAGAACGATTACAACTTTTTCTTTTCTGCCAGCAATTAGTTTGAATTTTTGATTCATACAACATATGATCTCCATATGTTGTACCATTAACTTAACTTGGCCAAAGTCCATTGATTTTCCTTTGCACAAACTCCATTTAAGAATGTACTGTTGTCTGTAATAATGACACACATTTCTTTCAAATCCTCTTACTGATTCTTAACAAAAAAGCACTGAAGTCATCAGGGAACACCATAGTACACTAGTAAACATTTTTCCTCTCAAGTGCTTCCATTTTGTGTTATCCCCTGAACTGCATTCCTGATTTACCTTACTGTCTCCCAGGGAGCCTACTCTGAGGTCAGTTAACATGCTTATTAATGCTTTTATAGTACTTCAGTAAAATCTCAGAAGGCAACTCATATCCCATCTATGGACTACTGCATTTAACGTTCTCCCAGATAACTGTAGTGCATGTAGCCCAAATGGAAAGGCAGTGCAATAAAGTCACTTGGCTTGGGATCCATATTCTATTACTCAGGAGGAGGAGGAGGGGCAAGACATAGTGTGGGAATTATGGTGAAGGAGAGTCTTCAGAAGGCAGTGAGGGATGTCATAAGAATTGGTGACAGACTCATGGCAGTCAGGCTCCAGTGTAATGATAGGGCAGTATTCATAACTTCAGCATATGCCCCACAGTAAGGTTGTGATAGTGAGGAAAAGAGTGCATTCAGACAGCAGTTGCAGGACCTACTAGATAAAACAGGACAGCATGAGTTAGTGTTAATAATGGATGACTTGAATGCACATAAGACAGACAGAACCAGATATGAGGACTGCCTGCGTCCACATGGGTGGGGCAGCCAGAATAAAGAAGGAGAGGCCATTCTAGGCATCTGTCTTACAAATGGCTTGGTAGTAGCCAACACATGGTTCAAAAAGAAAGACAGTCACAAAATCATATACAAGAGTGGCCAAATGCAACTCAGGTAGACTTCCTACTATTAAGGAAATGAAACTGGAGTAGAATCGGTCATTGCAAAGATATCCCACAGCATAAACCACTGGTTGCCACAATCAGCTGCAAGCATTGGTCAGAGAAGGCTCTATGGTAAACAGAGACCAGGTTGAAGATCTAGAAGTTGACTGGAGAGAAAGCAAAGCAGTTCAAGGAATTACTCAGTGATTTAGCACCTCAAAAAGGAGATAAAATAGGTGGAGTTGAAGAAAAATAGCAGTGCTTCCAAACAACATGTATGAGGACTACAGGACTACAGAACAGATAAGCACTGAACCATGTATGGAAATAAGGTACATTAGGAAAGTTGGTGGTGGAATGCAGAAATCCAGGAAGTCATCAAAAGAAAGGAGTGCAGAAAAAACATGGGAGATAGAAAAGACAAACCAGGCTAGAAAGGAATATGGATTGGCTAACAAAGAAGCTAAGAAAGGAGTTGTAATAGTATAGAACAAGGCATCAGAGGCACTCTGCCAGCTTTGGGAAAGTAAGTCAGTAGATGGCACAAAGAAACTATGTCAAGTTGCAAGGCAATGACAGAAAGATAAAGAAGATAGTTAGGCACGCGTCATAAGGGATGTCAGCAACAACCTGCTCCTCTGTCCACCTGACATAAAGGCAGATGGAAGGAGTATTTGCAGCACTTCTGAATGAAGGAAGCTCCACAGAAGCTGTACTGCCCCAGACACAGTCTATGGTGAGAAAAGAGGAGGAGCCTACCCTAGAAGAATTAATGACATCAATAAGGAAAATGGAGTCAGGGAAAGCAGCAAGCCCATATGAGGTCTCAGCAGATATGATAAAGCTGCTGGGTGAGATAGGGGAGAAATGGCTCCAGAGGGTACTCATAGTGTGGGGAGAAAGGTGTATCCCAGATAACTGGTGAATATGCATACTCGTGCCAGTGTTCAAAAACAAAGGGGACATTCACAACTGTGGGTAGTACAGCGGTATCAAACTCCTGTCACATTGCGTGAAAGTTCTAGAGAGGGTGATTGATAAAAGAATACATAGAGTAGTAGAAAGTAAGATGGGAAATGAGCAGTTCATATTCAGATCAGGAGACAGAGCAACTGACCAGATGTTTGCAGTGAAACAGGTACTTGAGAAGAAGCTAGAAATGATGAAAGAGTCCAAATCGTCATTTCTAGACATGGAGAAAGCATATGACAAGGTGCCAAGAAAGCTGATTTTGGCAGTCCTGCAGTGGTTCAAAGTCCCAGAAACACTGGTAGTATTAGTGCAGGCTATGTACAAGGACCCAATAACTCAAGAACGAACAGTGTTCGGTGTCACAGAGGAGTTCCCAGTGGGAGTGGGTGTGCACCAGGTTTCAGCTCTGAGCTCACTGCTGTCCATACTGGTGATGGATTACATTTGCAAACAGGTCATAGGGGGAACAGATCAACAAAGTTGCTGTATACAGATGGTGTGGCATTACAGACAGACTCTGAACAAGAACTTCAGCAAAGGATAGGGTAATGGAATGCAAAACTGAAGGTACCTGAGATGAAACTGAGTACCGATAAGACATTTGTAATGGCAGCAAAATGGGGAAAACAGAAAATGCTGCAAAATGAGATAGAATGAAAAATAATGGAACAAGATAACAGCTTCAAGTATCTGGGAGGGGTGGTTGAGGAGAACGGAAGTCTGAATGATGAGGTCAAAGCTAAAATCAGAAGGACTGCAGCCAAGGTGCAGAGTGTTAGGTGTACCTATATGACAGAAGCTGAAAAGCAAGGTGTACAAAACTGTGGTGTGACCAGTACTACTGTATGGTACAGAAACCTGGGCAGTGAAGGCAGAGCATTTGAGGAAGCTAGAGGAGATGGAGATGAAGTGCCTGAGACCAGCTGTAGGATACACACTGTGGGACAGACAAAGAAATAAGGACATAGGAGCAGAAGGCAGAGGAGCTCCAATTGCAGAAAAAATCAAAGAGAACAGATTAAAGTGGTTCATACACGTGCAGAAAAGGAAAACACAATCTGTCTTAGATTTGTGACAGAAAGGAAGAAGGCAAGAGGAAACAAAGGTGTCTAGCAAAAAGGTGGATGGATTGTGTGGGAGAAGACCTGCAAAAGTCAGGCATTAGTGTCAAAGGAGCAGAGAGAGATGGCGACAGTTGGCATGACACCCCAGCCCAATGTAGAAAATGGGAAAAAGGGGGTTGATGATGATGATGAAAATGATGTAACCTAAAATCTAGTCTACATAGCTTTCAACCTCCTTCTTCCAGAATTAGGGGCAGGGCTAACATATGTCAGGGACAAAGGCAACAAATTATGGACTCTTTTTTTAAATATTCATGCTACTATCTTCAAAGTGTCACAGAGAAAGAGAAAGTGAATTAATGTATATTTTCTGAAGTGTGATTTAACATACATTGTCTGAAGTGCACACACTCTGTAATTATAAATTACTGTCATTATTTACCAAATGTAATCTACTACCATTTCTCAAAAAAAGTCACTGATTTTAGGAGGGAACAAAGCAACATTCTGAGATACAATCAGAGATACCCCTCAAACCAGGGATGCATGAGAATTAAAACATTCTGACTGTATGTTTATAAGTTCCTGTGTTCTGTAACAGTATATACTCAGTCATGCAGTTATTTGTCAGGTATATCATTTTCTGAGAATAACTTAACATGCATTTCAAGAGCTTCTTTCTTTTACGTTCGGCATCTATCATTGATGTGCACTCTGAATTGTAAGTACAGCCAGGCCCCTTGCCTTCTGCATTGTTCAACTTATGTCTTAATTCAGAACCCTCTCATAAGTTATTTATGTCAAGCACTTCCACTAAGTGTGCACGCGTGTGCGCGCGCGTACGCACACACACACACACACACACACACACACACACACACACACACACACACACACACACACACACATACACACACACACACACACACAAAACAGGAACCTTTATCTTGTAATAAGTATGTGTGTATATCTATCTGTCTATCTATAACTCTCTCTTTCTCCCTCCCTACACACAGATACATACAGTATATATTATATCTATTATCGGTACTTAACTAGCATTGCTATGGGTTTTCATTTGTAAAAAGTTTTGTCTTTGGGCTTGAGAATGCATGTTTGTGAATGTTTGCAGGTTAATGTCACAGTAAGAATTACAGTAAGGGCTGTAAAAGGAAATGGATGTTTTCGTATGGATCTACTTTGCATGCTCGAAACCCAAATACTCAAATGTTATTTTTCCCCGAGATGAAAATAACAAATACTAAAATCCTGAACCACACATTTTTCCCGTGGCAAGTAAACACTTGCCCAAAACTTCATGAAAACACACAGTAGTATGTGAAACCCATCTAAGTGGGGCAGTTACACCCCCCCCCCACATCCGCCTTAACTATATATACCAACTCCGGGATGACACTGCAATGGGGGAAAAAGGCATATTTCCCCATGAGAGGCAAGTGTTTACTTGCCATAGGAAAAACTGTGAGGTTCAGATTCGTTATTTTGTCCTCGCAAAAATAACATTTGAGTATATGGGCTTTTGAACAAGCAAAGCAGATGCTTTAGCATATATAGGTACTGCATTTAAAGAGAGTATGTGAGTGTGTGTGTTTCTTTTTTAGGGGAAGTGCTAGGGAAAGGATATTTAGTACCCTAATGTTTAAGGAAGGGGAAAGGTTAAGCACACATGACTAAGGCAGTGTCGGGTGAGGGTGGAACAAAGTAGTATTTACTTCTCTAAGGTAATTGACCAGTAGGAGTAGATGATGGGAGCATTGTAATTTATTTATAATGCCATGTTGTCAGCCACAGATTATAGAAAAAATATCTGATACATTGGTAGGTGGAATAAGAAGATGTGGCAGATAGCTTTTAAAACTGTTAGATGCTATGCTCTGCTACACTTATTATCAAAAGGTGTGGCAGAATGAAGTATCTAACAGCTATAAAAGTCACTAATTCTACATTGGGGCACTTTCTTTCATCTTACTGTCTGCCTGACAGAGCTAATCTTTAGATTTTTTTCCTTGATGAATGTTTTTTTTCCATAAAGCTATCTTCACACTTATCATTTCCAATAATGTGTCAAGGTGTCTAGCTAGTTGTGGTCACAAGGCTTTCCAGGACAAAGACAGCTTTGATGGCAATGCATTAGATCTACAGTATTATGCTGTAGCCTGCTTCACTTTCGCTGATGTATTTGTTTGTATTACATTTTTATTTTGTATAATATTTCTGTTTTGCCTTATGATCTTGATTTGTGGTCTAAAATGCACCTATGCGATACGTAATTCAATTTCTTTCCATAACAAATGTAAGAACATCCTTGTTTAGAAGGTAAATGTTACATTTTTAGCCTAAACCCTTATGCAGTATGCTTAGCATAGAAAGAACTAGTAGGGTTGAGGTGCCATTTTGAAGCACACTTTCACATGCATTTGGTTCACTGTTGTTACTTGGAAACCCTATTTCAGATCTAGAGCACATTCACAACTGTGCCTTAATATCTTGCATCTCAGACTGACTCTAGACCTGGTTCCATCATCCATCCTACAGTTTCCAGTTACTGTAAAACAGCCAATGTAGTGTATGTGCATCAAGAGTAAAGTCAGCAATGACCGCAGATTATGCAGCGTATGCTTGCACTATTTAATTTATATGTATACTTGCTTGTAAGATTTAGGTAGTTTAGCTCACACACATGGAGCAGTATATCCCATTAATGAGGTTCCCTCAGATTATAGCCCGCCTTTATTACCCGCACATACTGGATTATTTTTCTTTTCACTCACTGTTCTCCTGAAGAAATGTATCTGTATGTTTCACATAACTTAAGTCTTCTCTGTGTTTAGCAATTTAGGTATTTTGCACATGCTATAAAGATAACTTACATGCCTGGGTGTCTTTATGGATTGTGCAAAAAATTCCTTGGTCCCCTGTTCAGTCAGCAGTGAACGGACGCAATGTTGTCTACACTTCCTCTCTCTGAACCACATCTTACCCATCTGCTGTCTAGCTGGACTACAGGTGGCAGTGCTGAGATGTCATTTCCCAATATACCTTCCCCTATGTTTTGGTCACCATAGTTACTTGGAAGCCCTTTTCCAGCTGCAGAGTGCATCCACAACCAGTAAGCACTTATTGACCACTTCTACAAATTTTTGATTTTTTTTTAATGTGTAGTGCTAGTGTTTTTAGAGCTTTTTCTAACAACTGAGTTAACAGTTAAATGATTGCATGCTGTGAATTTTTGTGCAAAATGTTTTGCTGTTTCTGTGTGAACTATCTTGGTTCTAATAGCCTCCCTAAAATGAATCTGGTATACTGATTGCCCTAGTTTTACTACTGACACTGAGAAGGGTTATTGTTATATTTCTATATCTATCTACATATCCATCTACCTATCTGTCTATCTTTCTATCAATCTAGCAGTACAATTAGAAATAACCATGCCCCTGCACTGCAGTTAAGTCAGCAAATCATGTGCTAACACTGATGGCTTCTTGCCCTAGATTTGATGATGCTTAATGTTTTTCTGCAGTATAGTGTTCAACTTTACAGCAATAACAGCTGCTTATGGTGGTTGCATTATTACTTGCTCTGTATGAATGTTCTAGGTAACAGCCAGTGGCAATTCTTATCTTTACAAGTATCAGCTATGTGTAACACTACTTTTTAGCTATATAATTTTGCTTTATCTAATAGCTGCAGTTTGCTTTACTTTATAGCTGATATGAAATAATACTGTATTACACACTAGATGAATGTATTAGTATGTTGTAAGTAACATCTGACTGAAAAAGTTGTACTGTACACTTTTGAGTTATGCAGAGCAGGTACTACTTTCTGTTAAGGATACAATGACCACTTAATAGCTCGGACTCACCCCAAATTCTATAAATCTTTAAAGCTTTACTCAACTTATTTCTGCTCCAGCTACATATAAGAAAACCAGTAACAGAAATTCTTGCCACTGACTGGCAACTTATCAAAGGATCTAACAAAATTCTATCTTTGGGGTCCCCACCCTGTCTCCCTAAGTGACCATCTCCCTACATACATAATAATAATACAACAAAATCACTCTCTTAGTCACAACTATTACAAACTAGTATGTAATCAGTTCTCATTTCAAAAAGAAACTTTCATTGCCAACATGCCCTGCAGTCTCTTCCTCTAGGTGATGATGCATCACTGCACAGTGCCAGATTTCTAAATATCCTAAACTCTCATGCCCTACTAAATAGGTAAAATCTAATCCTGTTCCCTGACTATCCATAGTAACTCAACATCTAATGAAATAAAGGAATAGTCTGGGAATCATGGAAACAAATAAAAAACAATCTAACCTCAAGTGCTGCATATACCTTGGAAACTCAGCTAAGCATGTGATCAAATGTCAGAAAAAGTATATTATAATAATTCTGAGTTTGTATGTCATACCAATCCAAAACAGTTCTCATCCTCCATTAACAAATACATGCATCCTGGTTGCATAACTCAACTAACCTCATCCTTAAACAATAGTGATGCTAACCTTGTCAGCCAATTCATCTTCCACTTTATAGACACTGCCATCTCCCAGCTAAATTACATAACCTTCAGTAATGCATTTCCACCTCCAGATCCTAAAAGCTGTTCTAAAACTGATGCCCTTGAACTAGTTCCATATCCTCTATCAGAAATCATCTTCTCAACCTAAAACTACCAGCTCTTGCCCCTGATATGCTGCCAGTAGAATATGTCATTTGTCTTACCCTATCTCAGTGCTAATTAATTGGTCCATTAAAGAAAGTTATGTTCCTGCAATCTGGAAGAAAGTTATTGTCTATCCCTATATAATGCTGGCCCCTCTTCCAACATATCCAGTTACAGATCTATAGCTCTCTTATCTCTGCTACTCAAAGTGCTAGAGAAATGTATTCAATTCCAGCTGATTACTTATGTTAAAACAAAAATTTACTGTCATCTATTCAACAAGGTTTCTGCCCATACCACAGCCCTACTACGGCGCTCTTAAGTTTTGCCACCACAATAAACCAAAATGGAATTGAAGGAATTAGTGTCAGCACTATTCCTTCACCTATCAAAGGCTTTTAACAGCTTCTTACTGTAAACTACTGCTAAAGCTCTCCTCCTTTGGAGTAATTCCATACTAGCTAGGTTTAGCAGCCATCTTGGGAAAGATTACGAGCAGTTAAATGGAAAAACAACATCCCCCCCTTTCTTTCAGTACCCACAGAAGTGCCCCAAGGGTCCATTCTAGGTTCCTTGCTATTTAGTATATTCATAATTATCTCCATACAGCAAGGAAACAGCTAACAATACTCCAGTATGCTAATAACTTGACTCTCATCTGCACTGCTAAAAACGAAACTACAAGAACTAGCTCAGGAATCCCTTTCATCCACTGAATCATGACTTTCCAACGCTTAACTATTACTAAACCCTATAAAAACTAAATTAATGTTAATTATCCCTAAGCAGTACTCAAATCAAAACTCATTTTCACAATTACTTCTTCAGACCATATGAAATCAAGCTCATAACCCATATCAAACTCCTATCACAAAAGGTTTCTCATCCAGAAAAAAGAGGTCATTGTTCCCCTCTATGCATCACTCTTGGACCCATTATAGAGTACAACATCCCTTTTGGTATGTACCTCACAAGACATCTACAACTGGAAAGGCCACAGAAATACCTCATAAAGAGGATTACTGGCCTCAAACAGATGCCGTATGCAGACCGTCTCAAAAAACTCCAGCTTTACTCTGTCACATATCGCCTACTCAGAGGTGGTCTCTGCCTAACATACAAAGCTATGTCAAACCCAGAGCTGTTGTACATGCTCCACATAAAGAAATCCCAATCCCTCTGAGCTACACGCTCTAGGGACCTAAACTTTGCCACCACAATAAACAGAACATGCTGGAGGGATAAATTCCTGTCCCAGAGACTTCCCATACTCTGGAACAGACTACCTATCTAAGCCAAACAGAGCTCCTCATTAGCACTCTTCAAGAAAAAGCTTGATGATTGGATGGGAAATAGGAAATTCACCCTAAGAATCACTTCTGTGGCTCTGCTCAACAAGGGCACAGGTAAATAATTTTCGTGGGTGGCGAAAGCCAGGGTACCTTTTTGGCTAGGCTTATATAGGCCCTAGGGCCAATAGCCTAGTACCTACCTATGAACTTATGAACCTATGAGAAATTCAGCTACCACATAAAACAATTAATAAATAAAACTCACAAAACATAGGCCTCCTATATTGCATTAAACTATATGTGTCCAAATATTCCAGGCACACCACTACCTCACTTTTTATATTACCAACTCTACTATATGCAGTGCCTGTATTTGTCAACTTACAAGCCACTCAAATTAATATGTCAGAAAACTTTTACAACAAAGTAGCAAGGTTTGCTGCAAATTTGTCCCATCAATCCCATCACAGCTTGGCTCTGAAACACTTAAATTGGTGTAAATATCCGTATTGCATAACTTTCTTACAACTAGACACAAGTAATCTCGTACATTATCATGAAGAATGTCCAACACTTAGAAATTCTGATCACATCAATCACTTCACTCCATAAACCAATACTTCTGCCAAATAATTATAACAACTCTGCAGGTGATTCTACGTGCTTCTCTCACATCAAAAAATATGGAACTCTGCCCCCTTTTACTAAAAGAAGTCAATAACCTCAAATCCTTTAAGCTACAACCAAAACAACACCTAAATGACACTCGGCCATGTCCATGCTCCACTCCTCCCTAAATTCTGCACATTCTTTCACATGCATAAACATTTCTTTACCCCACTTTAGACATTATAGCAACTTTACTACATTGAATCACAATCCCAAACTCTGTGCCCCCTTCTTATTTCCCCTTTGCTTTATTAGCATGACACTTATACCCATTAGTGTGAAGAATTTAATGCACGTATACTCCTACTATACTTTATTTTTTTATCTTTCACTGCATGGCCATCTTTTTATTTTATTTTTTTTAATCTAAAGTCAGTTTTTAAAATATGAATTTTCACTGTATAGTTTGTTTTCCATTTCATGTTATTGTTTGTCAAATGTGAATGTCACTGTGTAGACTAGTTTGTCATTTTTTTTTGTAAAGTTTTGTAATTTTTGTAACTCTTGTAATTTTTAGAACTTTTTTCCCTAGGTCAATAAAAGCTGTGCATTGGTCAGCCATGCCCAATGCGACAAAATCTAGACTACCTGCCCTTCCTTATATTAAACGTTCTCATATGCTCCCATGTTCTGTTTACTTATATCAAGTAACTTATCCAGGCCTAATTCTGAGAAAAGATGAAATTCCAGTATAACATCGATAGATTACAAGATAGTGGTGGTAATATAAGTAGTTATGCACAGACCTTGTAAAAGGGCTTGTTTTCAAACTACAAACTGTGTTTTGTTGTTCTTAATATAGATACTAGAACAGTGAGGAAGGAAAAGGGAAAAAGCTGTTAATCAATGATGAATGAAAAAGGAAAGTAATATATTATGTGATTGAAACCAATAGACAATATTGTGTATAGTTAGATATATTACTGCATGCATGGGTCTAGGAATGCATACACCATTAATAAAACACATATGTTAATTTAATATAGACTAGATAGCAAGATCCATAAAATAATGCACTGGAAATAGTGACTGAGAATTTTATTCAAAGGCAGGGAAATATATTTAGTATAATAAAAATGTAACACATGCACTATGGAGGATAACCGAAAAGAATTGAGGTCAGTAACTACAACTGAGAAATAACTTCATTTAATTTTACGGGTTGCGTGGTTCAAATCACATTTGTTACCAGGTTTCAGAATGGTAGATTCTCAGTCTGCAGACTGACCTGTCTCCCATGCTGTTGTAATGCTATTTACCTTCCTTGCAAGAGGTAGGAGTCTGTGTGTCTGGATAATCAAGCTTAACCTTTTAAAAATAACTATAGCATTTAAAACAGATAATGAATGGTACAGAAATGTTAAAACATGTATACTGGCCACAGGAATGAACACCCTGAAGAAATGAAAATAAAAAAATCTAGAGAGCCTATCTAGCAAAACAGAGATAAAGGGACAGCTTTAGATATGAAGCACTGCAAATGAGTGAAATCAACATATCAGTGGTTTATAATAGCTGTTCTTTATCCCAAAGGCATTAATCAGAGTTCAAGTCTAATTAGAGAGGATTGGGAGAAGCTTTAAACAGCTGTTTTGTATTGGGCATCAGCTTTATTGACTCTCAAAAACATGTAGATAGTTAATATGTTTACTTCTTGGACAGGGAGAGAAATATGTGTTTTAATAAGAGATCAGGCTTAGACAGAACAATATTTCACAAGTGATACAAAAAGTGATAGAAACTGATTATAAGGGACTAGTCTAACAGAAAGGCAAAGAATAAAAGGTAAGTAGAATAAAATATAAGCTTTATTATAGCCCATTTTGACTTATTGGTTTAGATTGCTAATGAATTGTTTGGCAGGGACGAAAAATATTTAGAGCAGTAATGCACAGATGATAATGTTGCAGGAAGCATGCCCAAAGCATAAATAACATGACATTTTGTAAAGAAAAGTGGAAAGAAGAATGTATTTCCCAGGCTAGAAGGAGTGTGAAAGAAAGGATTCTAAATATTAAATGAAACAGATATAGGAATAAAGTCTGAGAAAGAAATGAAGGACAGGCAGGAAAGACATTTTGGTGATAGGCTTTTGGAAGGATGCAAGAATTACACTGGTTGCACTATATATTCCAACAAAACCAGTGAGACAAGATATAAAGTATGTGAGTATATGATGGGCGAATATATATATATATATATATATATATATATATATATATATATAGAGAGAGAGAGAGAGTAGAAGGAAACTGGAACACTATAGGGCATGCGGAAAGCATCTCTAGATGACAAGAATATCATAAAATGCTAGCTGAGGGTCAATGCTTAGAGAAATATGTGCATGTATTTGGGCTTATTGATATAATGAAAATAAGAATGAAGTGGAATGGACACATTTTTCAATAAGATATGGTTCTTGGGCACAATTACATAGACTGTTATAAACTGGAAGAATAATGTAACATGGTCCAAACCATGAAAACACATCCAGAGAGTATCAGGTCATGCACATATACAAATGAAGTTTTATAAACAAATACAAGGTAATTGTGGTGCATGATAAACATTGACACTTTCTAGTATTTCTTCTATAAATTAAGCTATTTAATGCCTTGGGGGGGGGGGGGTCAAACTTTAACTGTATTGTTCTGAGATTTGAAACTAAGCAGTAAAGACCTTGCAAACAACTGAGATAACTGAAAACTGATGATTAGAAACATCGTCACAATGATAAAAATAAGATATGAAATAATAGTCTCATCAGGTTTATAGAGGGTTTTAAAAAGTAAGGGATTTACAGAAACAAAAAAGAATAAGTGGAACAGAACAGGATTAAGAGCAGATTAAAGAATCAGGATTCTGAATGAACGTGAAATGATAGAATCATTATTTTTTGACAATAACGTAAGAACAATCAAATTATTGCTTTAATGTTTGAAGCAACCGAAAGTTGAATGGATGACAACCAACATCAGGAATTATAAGAATGGTCGGGTAGAAGTGGACCCAGAAAAATTATGAATATAATGGTAAATGATTACAATACATTATACAGACAAGATGTAGATGATGAGAAGAACATATGGGAAATGGTAATACACATATGACAATTAGAACTTCCTTGGGTAATAAAAGTAGAAAGAAGAGAATGTAAAAAAATTAAGGAAAATGAAATTATAGAAGCAATGAGGAAACATAATACAGGGAAAATCTCTGCCAGTGAAGGAATTCCAATAGAAATCTGGAAAAGGAAAACAAAGAGAATGTAAAAGTCTAACTTGTACTTTTTAGCTATATTTCAATGGGTGTAGATATGCCATTGACTTGGAAAGAAGAAGTAGTGTTAACTATATCTAAGGAGAGGAAACATCCTCTTGATCCACACTTATATAGATGAATTCTGAGTCTGAATCATGACTACAAAGTGTTTAGATGTTTCTGTCAAAAAGAATGGCAAAGACATTGCTGAGAATAATATATCGGAGTCAGATTGGTTCATAGAAGGGAGACAAACATCTGACAAAATTAACATAACCCTTATGATTCAAGAGGATTCACTGGATGACTATAATACTATTAATATGTCAGAAGTTTGAAAAAGAACTTGACAGAGTGAGTTGGAAGTTTAAAAATACATATTTTGAAGCCTTTGTGTTTCCATACACATGTAAAATGTTAACATTTAATATCTATAGAGGGGCTTAGGCTCAAATAAAATGAAGTGCTGAGCAGTTTAAAATTTTTAGCATTGCAAGAGGAACTAAGATCGGGGTGTCCACTTTCACTATTACCTATGGACACAAGATAGTCAAACATAACTGGATGCAAACAGAAAAATACTACTGAGAAAACAGCCTTTTCTGTAGATGACATAATATTTTATATTGCCAATCTGAAACATGATATAAAAATTATATTTGATAAACCAAAATATGTTAGTAGTATAGCAGGATATAAAGTAAATGAAACAAAAAAACTACGGAAATCATAATGAGTTATGTTACCAATATATGACTTGATACAGGGCTTCCCCTTTTTTTCTGGGGTGATGATAAGATGAAATACTTTGGAGTTTGGTTGAAATAGGATGTTGAGCAAGTTGCTAATGAAAACTAGGAAAAATACTCAACATGGAAGGTAAGACCATAAAATTGTTATATATGGACATCAGCAATAAGCTACAAATGATTAGGATGTCTTTGGTCACACTGGTTCATTTAATATGGAAGATTGTGAAAAAAATATTAAGGAGTTTCTTTGGGATAACAGAAGAAAAATATTGCAGTGGGAAAACTAATGCTGACATTAGAACATGGTGGTTTTGGACTTTCAGATTTGGAGGCATACATTAAGGCCATGCAATCAGATTAATATATTTGATTCAGAATGCAGAATATATGCCCAAATGGAAGAACATCATAGACATGGTAGACAAAGAGGTAACAGCAGGATCACACAAGGGCATTTGGGCAGTTCTAACAGTTCTAGGAAAGGAATATAAACAGCATTGCGTACACACACACACACACACACACACACACACACACACACACACACATACATATATATAACATAAATCTAAGTTAAATGAAGCTAGGAATAATATCTACAGCAGGTTCAGCAATAAATTATTTTATATACAGCAATAAAAAAGAAACAGGAAAAAAAATGGTCATTTGGAGAAGAAAGAACAAAGATCTTGGGATCACATGATTAAAGGAGATGATGTAATAAAATGGGAGGAAGCTAGACAACATTTTGGGTTATTGAACCCAATGAATAGGTCTAATATTAGACTTTAAGGAAGATATGTGGAAGTTGGAAAGTAATATTGTTAAATCACAAATAGGTTTTTTTAGTCGAGACCAGAACAGAAATGTCAGACCAGAAATAAAGGTTAAAAATAGTATGGAGTGATTGATTAAATAAAAAAATATTACAGATGATCAATACAGGGAAGCATATTTTAGTCTTAGATGTGCAACGAAATTATGAAAATTTAGAATTTTTGCATGGAAATGTTTGACAAATATTTCTATAGCTCTTCAAGACTTGAAAAATGTTCTCACAAACAAGGCATATGTTGAAGGTGTGGTTGTTTACAAGGAAGTTCTTAGGAACATACATTTTTGGGAATGTGCAGAGTTGCTTCAGTACAAAAGTGACATCAATAATAAGTCTTACACTTGAAAGATAATTTAACCTCAGTATGCAGATTTCTTTACTGAGCTGGTTTAAAAAGGTGAACACATTAATATCTCTAATGTTGATAGTGGCAAAAAACTATAACTAAAAATGATAAACCAAAAAAAAAATCAAGCTGGTTTAAAAAGGTAAACACATTGATATCTCTAGTGTTGATTGTGGCAAAAACTATAACTAAAAATGATAAACTAAAAAAAATCAAGCTGGTTTAAAAAGGTGAACACATTGATATCTCTATAACTAAAAATGATAAACCAAAAAAAAATCAAGCTGGTTTAAAAAGGTGAACACATTGATATCTCTAGTGTTGATAGTGGCAAAAAACTATAACTAAAAATGATAAACCAAAAAAAAAATCAATAAGGGAGGTAACAAAGATAATAACAGAGATTGAAATATGGAACTAAGAAGTCCTAGATTATCAGAAACAGATATCAATACTAAAAATAGACTGTATTGCATTCTATATTTGAAAGTGAGCTTGAAGAGAATATTGATCTAGAGCAAAGTACTTAAATGTTCTTTTTAATTAAGTAGACTGCAACACAACATGAGAAGTCATTGGTCCGCTTGTTAAGATTTGTAATATAATGAAAATAAAACAATATGACCACTAGTCCATACCTGATCTCATATAATAGTATAGTTAATTACTGTTTTTTGTTTAGGTGCAATGCTAAATCAAACATGAGATTAAGCATAGAATTAGCTTTGATATTTAGATTTGCTTACTGAACAATGGAAAGTTATTTAAAGTTGAATGGAAGCACTGATGGTCTGTCACCAGGCTTGTTGAATTTGTATTGTATAAACATATAATTGTAACATGGTTATGTCAGCAATCAGTGCCAAAATAGCAAGTGCATGAAGTACAGGAATTACGCAGTATGGAAAAGTGAAAATGTGGTAATTAAATTATTTATATTACATTAAACATCCTTTATAACACCAATCTTATTATTATTTTTAACAGAAATATCCCTGTATTCTTTCTGTTGAAGTTATTTATTTATTTGTCTTTGTTTACCAGGAAAGTCTGACAGGGTAATATCTATTTTCAGTGGAGACCTGGAGAGAAAAGCTCAATTTGCTTATATTGCATTATATTAAGTTACAGGTAAACACAGAATAGTTAAATTTCTATTCACATTTGTAACATTCTATTTACATTTATGCAGAAACAGTAGTTACATTTATACATCATAATAGTTTAAACTTTAAAATTTAAAGCTGTTAAACAAAACAATGCTTATTTTCTTAGCAACACAAAGAATGGAAAATAAATGCTTGCAAACAAGTCTGCTGTTGTAACTACAGAAATAGTTAAAAGGAAGGATGACATTGTTGTGTCTCTTACATGCGCTTGAGATGCACATATCTGCAGGGCTGACATTTGCAGACTAAAGAGAGAATCTGCTTCAGTGTTGTATGCTTACATTTAAGTAGCAATAGCATTATGCTGCTTACAGATTCTTAAGTTGTTTCTTGTATTATTTTTATCAATAGTATTTGTATTTTTATCTTAAAATCTCCTTCAAGTCTTTTAGGTGGTACTTTAGATTTAGAAGAATATTAGAAGCCTGTAACTGTTTACATAAGTTAATATTTATGGGAGTTATTTACTGGGTTATTTTAGCACTAGTGCTCAGTATATGCCATGACTAATAAAGCTCATGCACACAAATACAAAGGAAAATAGTACAATACTACCATAGCCTTTATTAATTCCCCTTGTTTTTGTTCCATTGGATCTAACAAACACCAGCATGTTAATAGCTTCTATCCCCAAATGACACTGTTTGATTAACAAATATAATGCAGTAGTAAACTGCATGCTTATTTTTAGCTAATTGTGATTTAACAAGCAGCCAATCAAATTCAATAACTGTAATGTCATTAAACGATTCCTGGAAATGGGAACAAACCATAATGCCCTTCATAAATGATAAACAACAGGATTTCAGATTTGCTGCTGCTGAGCACACCTGTGAATGATTTCAGATTTATTCTGAATACTGTTTATCCCAGATTTTCTGTCATTATTGCAAACATTTCTCAGGGTACAATATGATACAGAAATGCAGCAGAGGTTTAGACTGCATGTTTTAAATGAAATATTTTGTAGCTGTATTCACATTCAACATGTTAAAAAGAAACCTGTATTTACACAGTCAGTAGCATGAGTCAAAAGACAGGCTGCAAACAGCAGCCATAACTAATATTCTAGTGCCTTAAAGAGAAATAATGTACCAAGAGTCCAACTGCTAACGAAATACATGATGGACATTGTGGTCAGGATTCATGAATTACGCTCTTATGTTCAACAAAAGACCTTGAATTTGGTTTCTAGATAGTTATATAAACTAAGTATAAGGAATAAAAAGTTAGCAGATGCTACCATAGTAAATATATGCAAGTAATCATGCAACGTATAATTCATAAAAGGATTACATGTGAAAGACAAACTTACTTTTATATCCAATAATTGCTTAAGCAGAGAATAACATAAAAACCCAGAATACACAGTATGTAAGGAGAAACAACAGAGTTTCTTGTGCTATTAATCACCAAAAGTTTGCAGTCAATGGCTGCATTAGCATCACATTGCATGATGTCTTTCATGGACCAAGACAATAACAATGAGAATGCATTAGTCCTAAATATTAGACAAGTGCAGGATGGATACAGCCACACTGAGATGAGCACTATTGTGTGTCAAATACTATCTGTTGGACTTGAAGTGCTGTGTAAAATGAACTCTTGTATGGTCAATGTTTCAGAGTATTAGTTGTTGCTTTTGTTGCATGTACATGGCTGGCTGACTTGAGGTAAAGACAAAATAGATTTTTTTTAGCATTACCCTTTCTTCAAATTAGAGTTATTCAGAAGTAATATATTTATAGAACAGTGTGGAGCAAAGCCTCCACAACAGTGTAAACTAGGAGTTGCAACCCCACATCAAACAGAGTATCTGTGTGTTGCGTGATTGTTTATTTACATCATTTTGCACTTGCATTTTAATGTTCAAGTTATAATGTTTTGTATCTCAGTTTTCCTAGACTTGGTTTCATTATAAATTCCACATGGAGAACTATTGGTGATATAGAATGAAGAATATGTGACTCAAGAATTATCTATTGATGGCCCAAATTTTAGAGTGCAGGATATGCATTTCAGTATGCATATTGGTCAATAGGACAATCCTGAGGCTCATATAAGGCATACGTGAAGTTTGCGTAACATTAGTATGCTGGTTTTCATTATCTTTCCAAAATATAGCACATCCATAAATGAAGAAACACCTTACATTTCAAGACACGGCCTAGGAAAATTAGTCAGCCGTGCATATTTTTTGTGACTGCAGGCATGCATTCTGCATTAAGTGATACTGATTGCACAACAATATTAATTAAGTCTCCTGCCAATCCTGAAGGTAAATCATACTTCATGCAGAAGTGCAATTTCACCTATTCATATATCATCAGATGACGGTATGTACTGTACGTCTTGTAAATGGGCACCATGAATAACAGGATCTGTGTGGAGAAAATAAGGCTGTACATTACATGTAACATAAACAACAATAATACATCTGTCAGCTCTGGAGTATCCTGGATGCACAGGCACACATGTGCAATTGGTGACAATTGGCATGATGACATTTGAGCCAAAACTATAATTTAGCATATGGCAGACCTCCCAAGTATGGCAACAAGAAATGTTTGTCTCTTAATAAATGTCAAAATTGCTGGTTGTAGACTACCATTGCAAAAGGTTGTTGGTGGATTTATTGGTCTTCTGATATATCTAGACAATCAAATTTATTTATTTATTTACTTTTTGTTGACTAGGTAAGTCCCAGTTGACCAGTATCCTCTTTTTAGGGGAGTCCCAAGGTATTGTTTATACTTACTAGTAGAAATTTGGCCAGTACACTGGGAAACTTCCCCTAGCTTTTTTTCAGTAAGTGCCATCAGCTCCTTTACATCTGCCTGAACCATCACTCCCACCAACTCAAGTAGATGGAGCCTCAGCTTAACATCTCTTATATAAGTTAGGTAAACTCAGCAGACTCACATTATTTTCAAACTACACTAGTATTAATCTGAGCACTTTTGGCAATGCACAGAATTTTGCCTGGCAGCCATGCTGCCCTTTTAGTAAAGTGATACTTGTGTGATCAGCCCTCTTTACCCCGGGGCAGTAACTAAGGAGTGTCAGTCCTCACCACTGTCTCTAATAAGGGAGTGTCACTAAAAGCAGGAATAGAAATACACAATTTCCTCTAAAAGTACACCAGGAACAGGCTCCAAACCTGGGACTGGACTATATGCTTTACTCCAGGTCCCCAAATCAGTCTCTACACCAACCACTCAAAGTACTGTAGCCAAGTTCCTGGTGTCTGACACACTCACTCTTAAATATCTGATATCCACACATATACACACACTCTTGGGAAAGGCTGGCACAGATTTACCTGCTGTATCACACCAGTAAAATACCACAATACCATTCAAAAAGGGTGTTTAGTTATATTGGGTAAAACCGATATTGAAACAAATGGTAGTATGTCACCCAAGCAGTAAGGCTTTTCAGAGTGGCAATGGTGTTATCACAACAGGCATAAACACTCTCAAGTTATTAAAAGTATTCACTACATAACCAGCCACAATGAGAAGTAGAAAAATATTTAATAATAAATAAAAGCATTTAAAACATGTAAATACTGAATAAATGATTCCAATAAACAACAGAGTTTCACACACAGGAAATATGAAAATAATGCTGCAGGTTCCATCTCACATTGATTTTAGAAAACCTCTAACTAACTAGCTGTATTTCCCCGACTATCTGAAAATTTACTGTCCTTATCTAATCTAAATAACTCAGCAAGGCAAGATTATACCCTTACTTCTACAAGGCAAGATGAGAAATCATGTCCACACTACAGGCTGTTGTCTGTCCTTAATAAGTAGAACAACTACTCTGGAAACAACTGGACTACTACTACTGAACAGCTCTGGAAACAAATGAATGAACACTGAACAACTGACTCAGAACCTGCTTTTATAGCAGATTTTTAAAAGTAACAGGAAGCTGCTATGAGAATTCTACTCTCTCATATCTGATTCTGAAAATTAAACAAACAGCTGCACTGAAGATTCTATTCTCCTAGTCCTGGCACACAATGACATCACACCTAGGTCAGCTGACTCTGGCATAACATACATTCAGAATTATCTTTAAAAAAACATGTACATTTGGTCAGCCAGAAGAACACTGTTTGACATTCAAACATCTTGCATAAATCAGAGTGATAATCAAAAGACATAAACTTATTTACAAAATTATAGTTACGCATATGTAACACAGGATAATTTACAATTATTTATAAAACTTCAGCCAGTCGTGCTAGCCCAGATAACAATATCTACTATCCTCACAAATTATCATGTTAAAAAAATAATAATACCACTGGTCTTTTGTCTTCCTTTAAAGACTTTTGTATTTATTATACATGCCATGTTGTTATGAAGTACCTCCCAGGGCATAACTTATTTCATAATTTGTCCTACCACATCTGCCAGCTGTAGATACTATTCATTATGGTTGCTATAAAAATGTCTCTTATAGCGTGTGGTATGCATTAAATATAATGCATTAAAATACTGCTGCAAGTGCAGTTCAGGCAGTACATTTACTCACAGATTCCTGAAAAACAGTGTGCTCATACAGTGAATACTTTATTGAATAAATAAACACTATACAAATGTATAAACTAGTACTATAAACTGCACATAGCATATTTTACTAGTTTACACCTTGTACTATAAGATTAGAAGGATGGAAGCTGATGCAAATAAGTGAAGATACTTATTTGAATTAAGTCATGTTATGATGGTCAGATGCAGCTATGAGACTTCATTAATGGTTGCTAACTATTAACTTGTTTTCTCTTCAAAACGGATAACCTCCTGGATAAATGGCATCAAGGTGCTATGACCATTCCTGATAGCTAATGCAATGATGCAACAATGCATTCACCCATTCAACCCAGGAGACTGGTTGTGACTCATATCGTGACTAAATGGAGGTATTATAGAGCAATAGGTGCTTGTCTGTCTGTCTGTCTGTGTACATGTGTGTTTGGACATGTATATGCATGCCAGTAGAGGCATGAATATGGCTGCATATATTAATGTGTGCATGCATGTGTGTGTGTTTGAGTATGTGTGTTTGTGTGTGTGTGTTTGTATGTGTATGTGCGAGTTTGTGTCCGAACATGTGTGAATATATGGGTGGGCAACCTGTGGAAGGTAAGTACATGGAGTGTGTGTGTGTGTGTGTGTGTGTGTGTGTGTGTGTGTGTGTGTGTGTGTGTGTGTGTGTGTGTGCGTGTGCGTGTGTGTGTGTGCGTGTGTGTGTGTGTGTGTGTGTGTGTGTGTGTGTGTGTGTGTGTGTGTGTGTGTGTGTGTGTGTGTGTGTGTGTGTGTGTGTGTGTGTGTGTGTGTGTGTGTGTTTGTGAGATTGTGGAGATATGCCTATGTTATCAAGATGTATGGGCTGGTTGGGAGAATTCTAGTGTATCTTGGTCTGACACTGCAATGCTTGATTCAGAGACATTGTAAATAGTCACTAATGAGGTGTTTGTACGGCCTTACCTTGTCTCCAGCCATCATGGTAATTGACTGACTTGTATTAGCCAGTTAGAATTGGTGGTAAGGATATCTCTGACTCTCAGGGAATACTAACAGACAAGTTATATTACAAAACCAAATGATGGAAGAAGTTGCCAAATATAAAAATCTGGGAATAACTTTAAGGAATAACTTTACATTTAGTATGTAAGTTAATGGGATAAAAAAATAAGGCTATAAGACAGATTTACATGTTATAGACAGTACATCTATAAGAAACTAAGATAAGTTAGTTGAGTTATATAGGATCTTTGCCAGCCATAGTGTTTTCCATCTACACGATAAGGAAAATGAAGAGACTAGAAATGGTCCAGCATAAATTAAAAAAATGTATCTTTTTAGTAAAACCTCTTGAATATAATGTCAGGTATGAACAGTTCATTATTCAATACAGATACTTTTTGGGACAAACTTGTTTACATAATGAATATGCAAGGGTGAAATTTTAAGTACAAACTGTATTTGAGATATTTATGCTATCTCAGAAATGTTTAGACTAAGGGATGCTGATTTTGTTGTTAAGTTAAACAAGTCATACAAAAGGGACGTGCATATGACTCAATCCCATGTTTGCAGAATAAACATCCACATTATATAAGACTGTCCAAGAGCTATAATCGGTTTAAGAAAAATCGTAAGGAATAGGTCAGAAATTTGGCATATGATAATTATCATAAAGTAATCAATGTTCTTAAATTGCTTACTTGGCCTGAAGTTATTTACTTACCAGTCACACTCAGACATGCAGATGCACTGACATATAAACACACACATATAGAACTAGTGGTAGTTTAGGGCATGTGATAGTCAGAAACCCATGCAGATTGCTTTACTTAGATATCAGATATGCAACATTGAAGAATATCTTAGCCAAACATGATGAGAAGCAACAAGGACACAACATCTTCAAATTCCGAACCATGGACTGGATCAAGACAGCTGAATGGAAACAAAAATGACAAACAGGAAAAGGAATGGCAGATTAGGCTAAGGGAAAGCAAGCCTCCTGAATTGAGCCCCATGTTCAACATGAGAAAACTCCACCACCACATGTTCGACTATGTGGAACAACACAGCCAAGACCTATCTTTTCTTTTATTGACTGACTATAAGTAAATACATTATTTGACAGAGATTCTCATCAGTTATCCTCATCGGCTCTAATACTTATTCTTCAGCATAGTTGATTATTTTCCAGTGTACTTGGCAATTTTACATTTACCTAGCTTTACTATAGTCTCTGGTTGTAAATTTTTGACTAGTTGATCTCCAGGTGCTTATTTTCATATTTTTTCCACGGTCCCCAGTAGTACGTCCACTTATTGAACCCATAATCGTATTATTTTACTGTTGTACTTGATTTTAGATTATTCAATAATAAATAGACAGATCCAATAGAGACTATCAAAAGTGCCAGCAGAACAGATATGCACTCCACCACACACACAGGTTTCCTCCTCCTTAAATGACACATCACACAATATGCACACACAACTACTTAAGAGACAATACCTGTCAGAACCGCCACTTGTTATTTGTCTTTTGTTCATATTTTGTTTAACTAGTTGATCCCCAGGGGGGTTATTTCCATTTTTTCCTTTGGTCCCCAATAGTACATCCTCTTATTGCCCCAATAACTTTATGATTTTTGTGTTGCACTTGATGTTAGTGTATTTAATAATAAATAGGAGGATCCAATAAAGACCACTGAAAATGCCAGCAAAACAGATATGCACTCCACCAGACACGCAAGTTTCCTCCTCCTTGAACCACACATCACACAAAATGCATGCAGAACCACTTAAGAGACAATACCTGTAAGTATTACCACTTGTTCCTTGTCTTTTGTTTTTATTATTTGATTTTAAATATGTGATTTTGTTATTATGTCTTTTTAAATTATGTACTTTTACTTTTGTCAGAACTAAGGTGACAAAGAAAAGGACATTTCTGTTGTTAAGACCTAGTAAAGATAAATCCTATGTATCTGCACATTACAAGAACTTTACTGAAATGATTGTTGTAACTATAGAGCAGGGTGGAGACCCAACCTCTGCCTAAGCCCCTAGGTTGGCCATGTCCCTTCCTGTCAATGTCACTGCCACATGGAAGGCTTCAGGTGAGTTACCACCAACATTTTGACTGTATAAAAAACACTGATTTATTACATCTACTGTAGTGCACAGCAATCCTCATCTGCCTAGAATAAAGAAATGGACAACAACCTCACCCCATGTCCCCCACAGATGGGGAGCTCATACCAGCCAGAGTTATCAGATTCTGGGTGGCACTGATTGCTTACTCAGGATATAGACAGTGGACATAGAAATGTGTTTCTTTTGTCAATAATAATTTAACTTAAGCCAAAAGCAAAGTGCATTACAGCTGGCATTCAAAGAATATTCCCTGTACTCAAGTAAACCGCTGAGGTCAAAGGCAATACGATTTGGGACATGATTAGCCACAATGAGGAAAGATGTCATTACTGGCTACTTTGCATGTCTTTGAATCATGTGGTGTTACAAGTAGTGCTACTGATGGCCTATGCATTGCACTAGCACAGGCACCCCCTCAGTCTCTGTCCTACACATATGCACATAATAAATCATACACACTCACACACACATGCACACAGACCCACAATTCTCATCTTTCCCTGATTTTATTGAACATCCTTGATTTTGCCTCTTATATTTGTCCCTGCCCCTTGTAAATGAACGATTATAGTCATTCATCCATGCCAAGCATTAGGATGCTATACTTCTCATTGTTCAGAAAATTGTATGTGTTCTATTAACGTGTTAAATGACATGAGTTATAGTTAAAAAATTTAAAGTATTACCTCCTAGTATTAAAGGCTTTGTCTTTTATTCGTAAGGGATTTGAGAGGCATGGCAGTGCCATACTCCCCCACACACAAAAAAAACTGTTAAAGTCTAAAAACAGAAAAAAACACAAGTAGAAAATATGAAATAACATTGACAACTATATACGTAATAATATCATCTGTAAATAGTGGTGATACAGTGTTCTTTAGTTACATCCGTAACCTCAAAGGTAAGGCCCAGATTTGTGCTGAACTCATAGTTAATGGTATTACATATGCAGAACCTGCGGATATAGCAAACTGCTGGCTGACAGGTACAGTGAAAATTTCACTCCCCTGTCCCGCCACCTATAACCCAAAGGATCCCTAACACCTGTTCCCCACCTAGTATTTCCATAAGACAGGTCTTAAACTCCCTCTTTAAGGCCAAAAACATAGCATCTAAGGGACCAGACAACATCCCAGGTTGAGTTGTACATGGCTTAAAAGAGGAATTAAGATCACCATTGTACACACTTTTTAATCACAGCCTATGCACTGGTTTCTCCAGTGGAATGGAAAACAGCTGCCATCATCCCTTTGCACAAAGTGGGTGCATTCACAGACCATGGGAACTATAGACCCGTTAGCCTGTACAGCCTTATCTGCAAGGCCATGGAATGAATCATGCACAGAACTTTTTAACAAAGATATAGGAAATCTCCAAATGCTCGACCCCATCCAGTTTGGCTTTGTCAAGAGGAGACCATGCCTGTTAAACTTGGTGGATGTCTTTGAAACAGTCACAAAAGCATTAGATGAGGGCAAATCTGTGCATACGGCCCACCTACACTTAGCCAAAGCCTTTGACACAATCCCTCATTCAGGCATCATTGATAGACTCACTCAGCTGGGTATCAACCCATATATTGTCAGGTGGGTTGAAAACTGGCTCACTGAAAGAACTCATATGATCAAAATAGGGAACTCCACCTCCTCCAGCAGACTTGGTTTTCCACAGGGATTGGTGTTGGGACTCATACTGTTCGGAATCTACTTTTCCAAAGTACAGGCTAAAACTAAAGGACTGTGGCTGACAAAGTTTGCTGATGACTGCAAACTAGGAGCAATCATTAAAACCTGTAGCAATTTCAACATCCTGCAACTGCAAGAGGGTCTTATGTAAACTAATGACTGGTGCCAAAAGTCATGTTCTTAAACTTAATGCAAAAAAATGCATTATTATCCCATTGGGCAAAGGTGATGTTCCTGCAAACTACCACATCAATAGCAATACCCTAAGCACACAGTCAGTGGTGAGAAATCTAGGCACACAGGTTGACAGAAAACATAACTTTGATCACTATGTCTCCACAGTAGTAAGAATGCATTTTATATTGCTCATCTCATAAGTAAGGTCATTGCCTCCAGAAAAAAAAAGGTTATCACCCCCCTGTACTCTTCCCTTATCAAGCCAATAACAGAGTACAATATTCCCTTCGGTATGTTCCTTTCCAAACACCTGCAGCAATTGGAGAGACCACATAGGTTCCTTAGAAAGAAAATCCACAGTCTTCAAGACCTGTTTTATGTGGACAGACTGAAATAATCATCACTTTAGTGTGTCATACAGACTGCTCAGAGGTGACCTGTGCCTTGCATATACAGCAATCTCTGACCCAGCTTTAATGGAAAGGCTGCACATTTACACGTCAAATGGCACACAGCTCACTCACTCAAAGGACCTTAACCTGATATGCGACATCAACAGAACTTGAGGACAGGCTGATTTGTTTCACAAAGGTTTCCCAGCCTTTGCAACAAGCTTCCTATTCATGTTAAATAAAGCTCCTCATTGGCCCTATTTGAGCATAATTTGGACAATTGGATGGGTAACTGGAAATTCACCCCAGGGGATCCACCTGCGTCCCTCTTGGACAGGGGCAATAGGTGCTGATTATAGTGTCTGTTGAACCAGACACCCTTGAAAACACAGGTTGAACTTGGTTAGGCTTGTAAGGGGTCTGGGGCCATTAGTCTAGTAACCTTCTATGTTTCTAGGATCCTGAAAGTCTAAATATATCCAAATGTATCCTGCCCTGAGTTGCTCCAATCAAAGAGAAAAATATTCCATAATTCATCAAAGCAGTCATTCATGTAATCTCTGCCTAGAGAAGATTTGAGATTAGCTATTAGCTATGAAATTCCTAGAGAATGCCTGGGGTACCATTTTCAGAATGCAGGTATCAGAGCAGTAAAGTAAAGGAGGTGTTTGTCTAAGTCAATGTAAATCTGTAGTGTTTAGCCTATAATATAAAGCATACAAATCCAATAACCAGAATTCATTGTCCTCAACACAGAGTAAAGGAGTCTTGTGCATGACTTGAAGTATTATGTTCCCTCTCCGATAACATTATTGCTATTCCTACACTCCCTCAATATGTAAAACTAATCATCATTAGAACTTTTGCAAAAGTAATAGACTCTCTGACCATAACATGAAGCCTCAAATTGCTGTGGTGAGTTCTGCCAGAGATGGAGTCCTGTGTAATATGTAAACGTGAGAGAAGGTATATGTGCACAGGTGGTTGGTTGCTCTAATAACATATCCCACTCACTGTCAGACAATGGCTTGTGCAAAAATAAAAAATTAAATAATAGAATTCTATATAGGAAGGAGGAAGTCTATTTTGAGACATAATCTTGTATATGTGATAGTAAGCCACTTGAAACACTTATTCCCTTATTATAAATTTCACAAAATATGTAAGATGAGGGAGGGAAGGGGGGATATTCTTATTCAGACTCTTTGTGTTGCATATTTTACCACCATTGCAACTGAACCACAAAATCCTAATTTTTACATACATCCAAGGAAATAAAGAACAAATCTTGACCACTAAGCAGATCAGGACAGAAGAAAATATTATAGTCACTACACCTTGTCCATGTGGCAGTGTGATTACTAGTTTTATATAAAGGACTTCTACAAATTCTGATCAGTACCTCCAGGCCATACTTCATAGCAAGGTCTCTTTTAAGCCACTTTAAAAAATGCATTTTAAATCTCTGCTGCTGATAAAATGGATCTTGGAGCATAACAAACAATACCTAAAAGTGATGTGGGAATCCAGCTAAGCTAGGCTACCAAGAATTGGAGCACTAAGGTAGAACTGCATGTCTGGCTAAACTGGTCAGACCTAAACCACTTATCAGAATGATATTCATCACTCTATGTCTTCTAACTAAAGTGCTTGAGAGTTCAAATAAAACTGAGACAGATTTATTTGTAGTTTATTAATTAGATCATCCCTGCATGTGGTTGGTGTCTGCCTACAATCAAGAATTCTGGCAAGAAAACCCCCAAAAAACAAAAAATTACAGCAGTTAACTTTCACTGGTAATGACAGATGCAATTTGGTTCCATATTTCTACTTTCTTCTTAGTGGCAGTAATGAGATAGAATGGAGGTTCTGGAGTAATTACTAAACATGAATGCTACATTTGTTATTAAAGTTGGAAACTGATAACTTCAGTCTTAAAGCAGGTCACATTTAGCAATAAATGGAAGAAAAAAATGGTCTTGCTTGTGCTAATTTGAGTACATAATGAATGGGCAGCATGTCACTTGGTTGACATAAAAAGCATGCTCTGTGCATATTGACCATCCTTTATGTCATACAGACAACACAGCTGTACTCAGTACATAGAAAAAGCAAACAAACTTCTTTTTCTGATGCACTATGCATAACCCAACCACATTCTTCTCAAATTTGTATGAAGAGTGGTAGTTTTATGGGAAGGGCTTTTTTAAAGTTAAGATGCACATTTGGGTTAGAGGCAGAGAAAGGGTTAGGGTTATGGTAAGGGTTAGGTTAGTATATATTTCTAATGTGGAGTGGGGAGGGGAGAAGCCCCTCGGCCCATCTACGTAATGAGTGTTAACCTTAACCCTTAAATGCCACTGCCCATAATCTTAACATGCATTTTTTGGAATAGTTATTTTTGGCTTGCTCGTGGTGAGAAAGCTCTCCCCAGCCCCTTTTCAGTGTGCACGTCTGCAATACACTTGGTCTGCCTGTGTCATTGCAGCTCAGACACGCCCCCCCCCCCAGCAACTGCAACATTGCCAAATAAAACTACTGCTATGGTCCGGTTTTTCCCTACAGTTACTGCAAGCCAAGAATAACACTTTTTTAATAAGGATACCTACCAGACAAGTCTGCATAGCACACTTGGTCTCCCTGTATCATCACATCTTGGGTCCCCCCCCCCAGACACTGCAACATTGTCAAATAAAACTACTGCTATGGTCCGGTTTCTCCCTACAGTTACTGCAAGCCAAGAATAACACTTTATAAAAAGGATACCTACCAGACAAGTCTGCACAGGTGATTGGATGTTTACAGCTCTTGTTATTAGCAGATTTGTTCCTTAATAGTTATGTTTTAAACATTGTGACTGGTTGTTTACATTTCTTTTTATAGCAAATTTGTTACTTTTACTAGTTATTTTTTAAACATTGTTTTGGCCAGCATGCGCACCTGCAAGGACCCCACCCCACCCCAGGCAGCTATAGGTTTGTCTCTTGCCACTGGGTGGCACAACTAACAATATACTTGCTGTGTCGTGTCCCAAATAAATCTGCCTCCACATTGAATACTTGTAAAGTAAGGCTAGTGCCATTTACTTGGTGTATTTTGTCCCCAGATAGATTTGCCTTCCTTTGTTTTACTTACACACTGAGGCCATAAAAGTAGTGTTTCTGCTACTATCTGCTTACACTCCTACCTTTCTGCCACTATCTCTTCTTTGCTTTTACTTATCTTACAGCTCCAATGCTTCCACTTCTCAAACTGATTGTTTTTCTTTGCTTTCTTCTGTGAGGGGGGCCAGCACACTGTTCACCCACATTACACTCGGGCTCACTCCCCTACCCTACCCCCATTCCCACACAACCCTGCATCATCTAGACTTATACCAACACTAACCGCTTCCCTAACTTCCCCTAAACAAGAATCACCCTCCATCCACCAATCACACCTCAATTAACCAATACACTATTTGTAACACTCCTCCCTCTCCTCTCACAACTTAATTTCAGCTGTCCTTAATCACTCTACTCTCACCACACTACACCACCACCACCCCTCTGTCTCTACATCTTCATCACACCATCCAGATAACCTAACATCTAAAAAGAATACAC
>NC_056737.1:1681038051-1681070551 GCF_019279795.1 Protopterus annectens
AAAAAAGATGTGATGGAACTCTCGGATTATGTGTCCCAGGCAGGTATGACCCTAGTCCTGAGTAGTATTCTACTGTCACCCAGAATGATAGCACAGTATGAGCAGAAAATGATTGACTTCAACAATTGGCTAAGTTTCTGGTGTCATTCTAAGGGGATCCAGTATCTGTCTGCCTGGGACAACATGATCGACAGACCTCTACGCTTTGCCAGAGACTGCCTGCATCTGTCACCCCTGGGATTTTGGGTATTGGCTAAGGCTCTTGCTACCCCTATTGTGCCTTTTTTAGGCAGTGTTCCAAAGACCAAAATTCCACCATAACAGCTACAAACAAATGCAATCTGAGGCTCATGCTGCTCAGTGCTAGAAGTCTAAATCTCAAGATGCACTCACTCAAAGCTCTCCTCAAATTGGAGAATGCTGACATCTGTGCTGTAATGGAGACCTGGTTTAAAGAGGCAGAAAGCACCCCTGCGCTCCCAGGCTACAACTCATTCCATACCTTTTGGCCCCAGAATGCAGCCAGAAGCTCCAAAGGTGGTGGTGTGTCCATATTCTTAAAGGATACGCACACCTCTAGACTGGTAACCCAGCATAATGCATCCGAGATACTTCAGGTACAACTAACACTGGGTAAGATGGCATTAGAAGTCATAGCCTGCTACAGAACCCCAAACATGTCCCTAGACTCACACGCCAACTTCTTAGGCACCCTGGAATCTATCAAGGTCCAACCTAATACCCTCATACTGGGTGATGTCAACTACCCTTCCATCAGCTGGGAAAACTATTCATGTATCAATGTACAGGCCCAACGTCTTCTGGAATTTATCAATTCCAATGCCCTGGACCAGCTCCTTCTGACCCTCATTAGAGGAAGCAACATCCTCGACATGGTTATCACCAACATGGGAGACCATTGCTCCACACCTATAGTCAGTTCCTTCAAAAAAGGAAGCCAAATTGGTTGTCCCCAGCCATCAATAAACTCTACAACAGAAGCAAGAAACTGTTGCAGAAAAAAATGGTCACAAGACTGGAAAACCTCCCTTATCAGTCTCAACAAAAAGCTTAGATCCCTTATCAAATCCTCTAAAGCCAGCTATGAAAGCAGAATTGTAGCTGACAACAAAAACAACCACAAAGCCTTCTATAGCTATATCAAAAACCTCAAAGACAATACCCAGATTTGCTCTGAGTTATTTCACAATGTCACCTCCTATACTAAGCCAAGAGATATAGCCAACATACTGGCCAACAGATTCAGTGCCAACTTTAGCCCTCTCCCCCCAGGGCCCTATCACAATACAAGATGAAAGCCTGGTACCCACTATTTCTGTGGCACAGGTAAAAGCTGCATTGTCCAAGGCCAAGAATACAGCATCCATGGGACCTAATAATAACTCTGGCTGCATCCTACATGAGCTACAAAAAAAACTGCCAGTACATCTGTGTGCCCTGTTCAATCACAGCCTTACCTCAGGCTATGTCCCTAATGAATGGCGCACTGCTACAGTCATCCCACTCCATAAAGGGGGAGCAACTACAGACCCTGGGAACTATCGCCCCATTAGCCTGACAAGCCTGGCATGCAAAGCTATGGAGCACATCATCATGGGCCTGCTTAACAAAGATATAGGCAATCTCCAAACTCTGGACCCCACACAGTCTGGCTTTGTCAAGGGGAGATCCTGCCTGCTGAACCTGGTTAACTTCTTCAAGACAGTCACCAAGGCTGTGGATGAGGGTAAGGCAGTGCACAGCCTACCTTGACCTGGCCGATGCCTTTCATACCATTCCCCAGTCAGGTATCATTGATAAACTCACCAAACTAGGCATCAATCCTTACATCACTAGATGGTTTGCAAATTGGCTCACAGACAGGACCCACAGAGTGAAAGTTGCGGATTCCAAGTCAGACTGTTGATCGGTCATGAATGGAGTCCCACAGGGCTCGGTCCTGGGCCTTCTCCTGTTTGGCATCTACTTCTCAGAAGTCCAGGCCAACACAGAATGACTCTGGCTGACCAAGTTTGCTGATGACTGCAAGCTAGAAGTCATTATCAACTCCCCAAGTGATGCAGGCATCCTACAAAAGGGCCTCTCTGAGACCCATGACTGGTGTCTGAACCATGGCCTGAAGCTTAACACCAAAAATGCGTTATCATCCCCTTTGTAAAAAACTCAGTTCCCATGAATTACCACATTGATGGGAGCACACTGAACACTGAAGGGGCCATAAGAGATCTGGGCACCCAGGTTGACAGGTACCTCACCTTTGACTATCACATTGCCACTGTGGTCAGAAAGTCCTTCTACATGGCACATCTTATAACCAAAGGTTTTGCATCTGGGAAGAAAGAGGTCATCATCCCTCTCTACTCATCCCTCATTAGACCAATCATCAAATATAATGCCCCACTTGGCATGTACTTGAACAGACACCTACAACAGCTGGAGAGGCCACAAAAGTACCTCACAAAAAGAATCCTAGGCCCTAAACACATGTCCTAAATGGACAGACTCAAGAAACTTCAGCTGTTCTCAGTCTCTTATAGTCTACTTAAAGGTGATCTCTGTTTGATGTACAAAGCCATGCCTTACCCAGCCCTACTTGAAATACTACACCTAAAGAAATCCCAATCCCCCCATGCCACATGCTTCACAGATCACAACCTCATTACCACAATTAACAGAACATGCTGGAGGGACAGGTTCATCTCCCAAAAACTGCCCATACTCTGGAATAAGTTTCCCATTTATGTCAAGCAGAGCACCTCACTGGCCCTCTTCAAGAGAAATCTTGATGAGTGGATGGGTAACAGAAAGTTCTCCCAAGGGATCATTCCAGTTGCACTACCTCATTCCAGTTGTTAGTTGAACTAACATCGGGTGGTACAGTGCCTGGGCAATTTTTTTTTTTTTGAGCTAGGCCTGTAAAGGTATCACGGCCATTAGCCTAGTATACACCTATGAACCCGTGAACTTTACAAAAGGGCCCAGAAATCCCAAGGCCATCAAAAGCTTCAAAGAAAAGAACAATTTCTTAAGGAAATCAAAGACTTTATTGATGTCAATGAAAAGCACAGTTGCTAGGGTAGATGGTTGTAACAGGGCTGCTGAATGTTAAGAAAAAGCCTAATAAGACTGCCACTCCTTTGGCTGCCTTTAATGAATCCCTGCTGACTTGCTCTGGTTAACACAAAAGCAACCTTCTCCACATGTCCTATTAAAGCCTTAATGAATATCTTTGTCTTTTAGGCGTCAAAATAATGAGCTTATAATTAACAGGTGTACGGCAGCAGAAGATTAAGTTTACATTGGGCCCTGGGCTATTGTTCATTCATTGGCCCCACTGACCTACCAACCATTGTCCTTTGCTTTCAACCCCTCTGCCCCTACACCCCAGCCCACCAACCTGTTATTTCAGGGATCATCTTTGTCATCATTGACCCTCTTTTTTCCATTTTCTTGGGGAATCTCATATGCACAAACAAACACGCTATTCTGGATTCACAATCCTTATTATTTAAAGCGTATACTTACCTCTGCTAACCTATATTAAATCATAAAGTTCATAGCTACTTTAAATTAGATTAATCATTTTACGTAAAAGTGATTTCTAACTCAAAAATTAGCAGTCAAGGCTGACATCCACAACTTTCCCCCGTCTCAGACATTATTTTGCAACCCTATACCCAGTTCAATAACACACAAAAAACATACACACACACACACACACACACACACACACACCCACTCACTGCTCTGTACTACAATCTACAAATCAACTAAAAGTGAACTAGTAGTTTGGTGCAAGCAAACACTACCAGAGCAAGCACTTTGGGAGTTCTATATAAGTGCAAAGGAAAGATCAAACATAAGTGAATATATTAGGATTTTAGATGTGCATCTTCTTTAAATATTTTCTCACCTTCTAAATGGTTTTACATCTTGTTCTGCTAAAGACTGAATAGATGAGGTATTTATGTTATGTAGGACCGTAAATTATTGCACTGTCATGTTTAACATTGTTATTCTTCCCCTGCAAAGTACCTGGCATTCCTATAAGAGGGGTTAAATACAGTAACTATGACTTAGCATTGCAGTTTGTCACAATCAGTTCATCACCCATATCATCTCCAAACATCCCCTCCTGTGCAAAAGGTCAGAAAACTGAACAATGAGAAAAAAAAACACCCAGACCAAGTTTATAACTGCCAAAAAATAAACCAAGATTGGCAAGGGTATGTCATCTAAGTCTAAGTGCAAGGATATCAGACCAATTATTTAGTACAATGTTTCCTTTGGTATATACCTGAACAACCATATGCAACAACTGGAGTGTCCACAGAGGTGCTCCACAAAAAGAGTACAGGGCATAAACAACATGTCCTACACAGACCAACTCAAATCCCTGTCTCTGTACTCAGTCTCCTACAGACTGCTAAGAAATGATCTATGTCTGGCCTAAAAAGCTTCCTCTGATCTCACTGTGATAAACTTGTTGTGCATGCACAAAACAAATAGCATCAGAATTACCCAATGTTAGGGACCTATACCACATCTGTAACATAAATAGGACGTACTGGAGGGATAGGTGTGTCACAGACATTGTCCCTTTGCTGGAATAGGCTTCACATCCATGTGAATCAGAGTTATTCCTTAAACCAATTTAAGTGTAACTTGGACCAATGGATGGGGAATATAATATTTATCCCTGGTGTGTTACCTATGTCTCTATTAGACAAATTCAGCCAATAAATGCGTGACTATCCATTCCCAAGCCTACATATACCCTTAAAAATAACATTAGGGTATGATAACTTGTCAGATATTTTGGGAAGTATAGCTAGGCTTAAGAACGCCCACTGGGCTCATTAGCCAAGTAATCACCAATGGTCCTTTGAACCTTTGACAGTGTAGTTATGCATACTTTACATTTAGTTTACTTTCTTTCCGGAAAAACTATACACACTTTGACCTTTGATATTTTAATTTGTTAGTTGTTACAAACATACATAATTTGGATTGGATAATTGAGACACTAGTGTATAAAATATTTTCTTAAACAAATCAATATGCCAGTCAGTGCCAAAATGTGCCCAAAACTCCTTTGCAAAGATTATCAGTTTTAAAGATGGCAGATAGTACAGGGAGTTAAGCTATGAGCTTTTACTGAGCTGTTTTTCTGTTCTCCAGGACTTGATTCCCTCAGCCTCCATTTAGACATGACTGAGCAAATTACTTAACCAGGCACTGGTCCCAGTCCAAGATTCCTACTGAAGAATTATATGTGTCCCATGGACTTATCAAATTAATATGCAGAATTCAAGGTATGTGTGAAGGAAAATGGCATCACTGCCACCAAATGTGATGGAGGGTGATATGATTTCAAGAAAGTGCTAATAAGTCTGTTTCAATAGCTAGTTTACATGGTACAACTTGGCTCCAAGAACTGAGAGGAGATATGCACTGCTGTCCTGGACATGGGGTTCCAACCTCCACACTCAAACTAAACTGCTCACTGTTCACTTTTAAAGTTATAATACTCTCTGTGTAATTCAATGTCTTTCAGCATTTCTCTATCCATGGTAACTGCCATTCACAAAATGTATTATTTTCACACCAACACACACACACACACACACACACACACACACACACACACACACACACACACACACACACACACACACACACACACACACACAGACACACACCTTTTAGGGAAGCCTAGCAGATTTCTCAGTGCCTATATCTTTCCTTATGACTGTATAGAGGCTGCTGTACTTACTAGAAGTAAACCCAAAACAAATCCTAAAAGTAAGCTACACTTGTGGAATCCTAACCTTAACAGAGTATATAACAAAAGGAAAAAAGTCATGACTAAAATAATGAAGAGCAACTACTATAATGATAGGAGCTCTCTAAATTAAACAAGAAACTAAGAGGACTAATTAAGTCAATAAGGACAATTACAAGATCAGTATAGCCTCACATGCTAAAGACAACCACAAGGCCTTTTACAGCTATATCTGAAACCACAAAGGCAGCACACATCAGTGTACCAAACTTGTGGTCAGTGATGCCACCTTCACTGAGCAGAGTGACATAGTGAATTTGTTGGCTGATAAATTCAGCTCAGATTTCACCCCCACTACCCCATGCCTCCCTCCATAAAATACCTACTACCCCCCTGACTAATAGCAAGTAGAAGGTCCTGGCAGCATTTGCTAAGGTAAAAAATATTGCCTCAATGGGACCCAATAGTATCCCTGGATGTCTATTAAATAGCGTGAAACATGACCTATTAGTATCATCTGAGTCACTTTTCAACTATATTTTCAAAACAGCCTTTGCACCATGAGAATGAAGGACTGCAAAAGCCATCAACTGACCCCAGAAACTACAGACCTATTAATCTGACTAGTCTAATATGCAAAGCCATGGAAGGAATTATCATGGAGATGATCAACAAAGGCACAGGTAATCTTCATACAATGGATCCAACCCAGTTTGGCTTTGGCAAGAAAAGGTCATACCTACTAAACCTGGTGGACGTCTTTGGGAAGGTCATCAAGGTAATGGATTTTGGGAAAATGGTGCATACATTCTACCTGGACCTGGCTAAGATGTTAAATACAATACCCCATTCTAGTTTAATTGGCAAACTCGTTGAACTAGGCATAAACCCCTACATAACTCTCTGGGTTGTCAGCTGGCTCAGAGAAAGGACCTAGGAAGTCAAGACTAGTGATACCACCTCCACTAAGAGTCCAGAGACCAGTGGGGTACCTCAGGGCTGGGATTGGCATTTGGCATCTACTTCTTGAAGGTAAAGGCTAATGTAAAGGGCATCTGGCTGACCAAGTTTGCAGATGACTGCAAAATGGGAACTATCATACATTCCCCCTTGACACAAACATCTTACAAGAGGGTCTAACACAGACAAATGACTAGTGCCAAAGTCACAGACTAAATCTCAATACTAAGATGGGAAAACTGCCACTCAAGCTAATTACTCTGTCAATAAGACACCTCTAAGAGTTGACCCAGTAGTCACGGTTCTGGGAACATATATAGACAGTAATCTGGCCTTTGATAAACATCTGGCCAAGATAGTAAGAAAGTCATTCTATGTTGCCCAACATATAAGTAAGAGCATGGCATCCATGTCAAAGAAAGTCATAGTGCCACATCATTCAACCCTTATCGGATCCATCATTGAGTATAATGCCCCTTCAGCATGTACCTTACCAGACATATGCAACAGATGGAACACCAACAAAAGTTCCTTACCAGAAGAAGTCAATTGAAGAAAGGTGGGATACTTTTTATGGTAAATTAAGCACCTTAATAAAAAGGTTTGCACCTGTTGGTGTGATCAATCATCACAACAAACATTTCTCTCCATGGTGGAAAAAATATGATCACAATTGAAAAATAAAACAAAGGCCCTCTGGAAGAGGTATAAATGTACTTTATATGTCTCCATCAAATATAAATATAATAAACTAATGTCCTTCGGCTTTTCCTGGTTAGGGGTCATCACAGTGGAACTCCGGTCCGCTAATGACTGGCATTTTTACAGTACCGAGGTGCCAGCCCAATGCCCAACCTTTAAAGAAGGCACACCCATTCACGCACGCACCTACCTGCATGCCTTTAAATGTCACTCAACCACAGGGAGGACATGCAGTCTCCACACAGAAGGCGCTCCAGATGAGAATCAAAATATAAATATTGAAAAAAATCCTTGAGGACTGTATCTCTGAAAATTAGAACTGACTCTGAGAAGTAGCTAGAGGAAAATACTAAGATGAATAAAAAGGCCCTATTCAAGCAGTTATGATACTTCAAGACAGAAAATACCCCTCACTCAGCTATTACAGAACCAATCAAACTAGCAGATTAATTTGCTGAGAAACTCTCACCTTTTAAATAAGCATAATGATTATCCCTGGGATTCATGAAGCTTGTGACAGGCGCAGACGTATCGTAGGCAGTATAATACCAAATATGGCCACAGAGCGATTCAGGTACGATCCAATTCCATGTGCAATACCAGTGTACACCAGATCTGCGCAGCTCGGCTCATGTATGCTAATCACCCCATGCACAGTAGTGCATAGTGATTCATGAAGTGGTGCAGGCGTAGTGTGTTTGTATAATAGCAATAACCCACTTCTGGGTGTGGATAATGTTGGATTTACCCATGGTTATCTTTGTTTGGCCACTCGGGCTTCGTCCTTGTGAACAAACCACACCAACAGAGGGTAAATTCACCATTACCCACACCCAGGCATAGGTTATTGCTATAATACACTATTACAAATATGTGCTATGGACATGAGCTAAACATAGGGTTACCACCTGTCCCACCTTTTGAGGGGCATCCCTCTATGTGTGGTAGTGTCCTGATCAAAATGAGTACAAACACTAATGCCCTACAATCTCGAGACGTTCTGCATGTTCCATAGTTAATGTAATGGTTGCATAAAATAGTCATCTGTATCTAACATACCTACATGTAACAAGAAACAGGATAAGCAAGTAAACCGCTACAAGAATCTAAGCTTTTATATAGGCATATATGTAAAGTTCTATACTTTGTACTTACCGTGGGTATGTGTCGGCCTCTAAAATCCAATGTGTGTCCTGCAAATGTCCCACTATGGCCATTTGAAAAGGCAGCAACCCAAGCCAAAGAGGTTCAGTCACCAACACAACTCCAATGAGTGCAAATATCTGTGTCAGAAATACATGAGACAGCTTTCATGTACCTACATTTCATTACATATCAGGTTATTTCTGAAGGGATTGAAGAACCAACATCACCTGCATGCTATATAGGCACCAATTAACAATGGCTTAATGAATAAGCCTGCAATAACCATAGTATTAGTCTACTAAATGATAGGTCTTCAGTTAGGGAAGGAGCCCTCACACACATATGGAATATGTATAAATGCAGTTCCTACACACCTTCATCTGCTATGTACACCCACCTACATCTCCCTCACACCCAAAACAATTGCAATACAGACTGTAATAACATCACAAACATCCACTCACTCTATGACATCTGCAGAAGCCTTAACATACCTTGTGAGAGACACACTATAATGGCCCTGTGTGAAATTGTTGCTGCTGTACAATGGAACAGACGCCGATGTTGCAGGGTTTGTTTGCAATAATCCTGTATCAGACGGCTGATATAACAGCTACACTCACATGTAGAACTACATCCTCTAGCCATTACACACAATCCACGGGGGCCATGAAGTTAAAATATCTCTGTGTCTCTCCATATAGCTGTTGCAATTCATCATAAACAATACATCCAGGCCGTCTTCCTCGAAGGTAGGGCAAAGTGACAATGCCTAAGTGGAGTATTCAATTATACCCCACTGTTGCCATGTAATTGGCTAATGGAGTAGCTGCACAGCTGGTGTGCATGTAATCATCTACACCGGAATACCAATTTGTGGCAGGATACCACATGTTACTGGTATCTACGTATAAAAGGATGGCTTGTCATACATTCAAACCGTATGTACATACGAGAAAACCGACTGATATTATCGTCAACTCAGACTACTACAAAGGTATGTAGAACACTCTGTTACTGTATGTAGTGCCTGTTCTGCATTAATGAAAGTGTACGCAATGCATATAGTGAGAAAAGGTATTATGTAGTGATGTATTGTTGAGCATAAGTAATGCTCATAGAAATTGTGTGTACTGCTGTGGGCCACAAGGTAAACACCTCATACACCACAAGGGATGCTACATAAGGACTTTAAACACAACAATTCCACTCCAGATGCTGTCAGTGGCAGAGTGTGTCCAACAAATACGTGCCATAACAGGGGATAGTATATGTTGATATACTGTAACAGTAGGCATATGTATGGGCGTATAACTGAGAATAACATGTCTAAGGTGGTCCTGCTGTGTAATTATGATTTGCATTGTGTGATATTGTTACCCGTGGTGGTGGTGCTGTGGTAGCATTGTCGCCTCACAGTAAGACGCTGACCGGTTCGATTCTCAGCTAGAGTGTCTTCTGCATGGAGACATGCGTGAATGGGCATACCTTTGTTGAAGGTTGTGCATCAGGGCTGGTAACTCGGCACGTAAAAATCAACTACCAATCATTAGCGGACTGGAGTTCCGCTGTGGCGACCCCTAACCGGGAAAAGCCGAAAGACACAACATTGTGGGATATTGTTGCAAAAATGTGAAATGTACAGTATTGTAGGTAGATATGTCTAACATTTTACATAGCATTACTGTTATATTATGCAAACATCTGGTATGTCTTTTGGCATGTACAATACACAATAACAGGATACATATGACTTGTAGTCACCAGACAGTGTATCAGCATGATAGCTAATTGAAATGGAAGAGCTAGTCAATTATCCATGCACAAAATACATGTAATAGCTTCATAGGTTCATAGTTAGGTACTATGCTGTCTGGCCAAGTCCATTCGTAAGCCTAACTACAATGTTTTGACTTGCAGCACCTCCCTAGGTTAGTGTCCTGTGCCTGTGAGCAGCAGAGCTATTCATTTCCTGCACCTCTGTATAGCAGAGCCACTGCAGTGATCCCTGGTGTACATGTCTGTCTCCCATCCACCCACTGAGGTATCTCTTCAAGAGTGCTAGTGAGGGTCCCTGCCTGAATCATGTTCCAAAGCATGGTGAGTGTCTGGGTCAGGCATTTATCCCTCCAGCACGTCCTAGTCATCATTGCATTTAGGTGCATATCCCAGAGCATGTGGCTCTCAGTGGTTTTTGCTTATGTGGCGCATATCCATCAATATTGTTTTGGACATGGGCCTTGTATGTTCAGCAGAGATTACCTCTGAGTATGCAGTATTCAAATGAGTACAGTTGGGGTTTCTGTAGTTGGGCTGCATACGTCATCCGTCGGAGGTCAGTAATCCTCTTGGTGTGGTAATGTTGTGGTATTTAAAGCCGTTGCTGTTGTGTCATAAGGTGCATCCCAAATGGGGTGTTGTACCGTTTAATGTGTTTCATAGGTCATGAGTAGAGAGGTACAATGGCTGCCTTTGTTCTGGCTACAAACCCATTAGAGATTAGGGTGGCCACGTAGAAGGATATCCACACCACCTTGGCAATATGGTTATCAAAGGAGTGGATGCTATCTATTTGGGTTCTTAGATCCCTTATTATGTCCTATGTATGCAGGGGACTACCACCTATGTGATAGTCCACGTGTGATTGGTCTAATCCAAAGGGGATGTCTATGCACCTTGTGGCATGCAGCTTGAGGCCATGTTATTGACACCAGGTATCCATCCCAGTGACACCCTTATGGAGGGTCTCTGTATCAGCTGGTGAATCAATCATGGCCCCTAGTTTGCAGTCGACTGCAAACCTATTCAGGGTAAGCCCTTCTGTGCTAGCCTGTACCTCAGAGAAGCATATGCAGAACATGAGGGGCCCTATGACTGAGGACTGGGGGATGCCAATTGTAACTGATTTACAGTAGGAACTAGGGTATGCTACCCTCACTGTGTGTGTTCTGTCCATGAGCCACTTTGCATAACATCTCGTGACATAGGGGTTGATGTGCAGGTGGATGTGTATGTTGACAATACCAGAATGGAGAAAATGTTGAAAGCCTTTGAGAGGACAAGGTAGGCTGTGTGGACCTCCTTACCCTCATCTACTGTCTTGGTAACTGTCTCAAAGGACTCCATCAGGTTTAAGAGGCATGGTCTGGCCCTAACAAATCCAAACTGGGTGGGATCAAAGGTTTGCAGGTCACCAATGTCTCTGTGAATGAGATCCATGATGATGTGCTCCATAGCCTTGCAGAACAGTCTAGTCAGGCGTATAGGGCAATAGTTCCCCTGGTGCATTGTGGTGCCACCTTTGTGGAGTGTGATAACTGTTGCTGTGTGCCATTCAAGGGCCATGATGCCTGATGCAAGGCTATTAGTGAATCTGGTGCCAAGTGGGGAGCCATTTCGTTCTGAAGTTTGTGGAAATCGCAGCGTGGGATGTTGTACGGTCACATGGATTCTGTGTTCCTGGCTTTAGAGAGTGCAACTTTGAACTGCGTAGTTGTGACCGCAGGGACTCTGCATTGTTCCTGTATAGATTTGGGCCCTTTAGAGTGTGAGAGCGGTGTAATGTTAGCACTGAACCTATCTGCCAGGATGTTGCCAATATCAGTCGGTTCTGTAATGTTCATGCCTAACTGCTGTATGTCAGAGCAGATGTGGGTATCACCATCGACAGTAGTGACATACCTCTAGAATGCTTTGTGTTAGTCCTTGGAATGAGTTGCAGCAATGTTTACGTAGCTAGCTTTGGAGGATGTGATAAGGGATCTCAGATTCCTACTGAGGCTGACCAGGGAGCTCCCCCACTCATGGGATTGTACTCTACTTTGCAACAGTCTCCTCTTTCTGTTGTACATTATGTCCATGGCAGTGGACCACCAGAGCGGCGTCCATTTTCTGGTGGGTACCGTCATGGCTCTGTTTGGGATAGCATGATCCATGCAGTCGTGTAAGTGCTAATTAAGTGCAGTTGTGTATGATTCAGCGGTTGTAACTGTATTGTCCATCTGCACGGGTGTCATGACGTTTACTACTGCTGTCATAAGAAGCCTGAAGTTGGCTTTGTAAAAATATTGTACTGTGTTTTCCATAAAGGGTGTGGTGCCAGGATGTGGATAACAAGGGTGATTAGCGTATGTTTGGATCTGACCAACGAGGAGATAACCCCAGGTGTGGAACACCAGTCACACATGTTGGTAATGCCCAGGTCTAGGATATTGTTGGCCCTGGTGGTGGTGTGGATAGGTTGATCCAGCCAATTGGAGGTTATGAATCCCAGAAAGCATTGGCCTAATGTGTCGGTACATGAGTAGGTATCCCATTTAATGGTGGGGTAGTGTCAGTCACACATCAGTAGTGTGTCTGTTTGAACCCTACTTTCCAGTACACCAAGAAGTGAGGACCATTAACCGTGGGGTATGGTGTGGAATCTGTAGCAAGCTACAATTTGTATAGCAGTTATGGCCACAGTTAGTTGCACTTGGATTACCTCTGATGCATTGTGCTAAGCAACCAGCCTGGAGGTGTGTATATCCTTGGTAAATATGGACACACCTCCGCCGTGGGTGTTCCAGTCCTGGTTACATGACTGACAGATGTGGTCTGAGTAATAGCCTATTAGTGCAGGGGTGCTCTCAGGAGCCTAGAAGCAGGTCTCAGTCACTGCAGAGATATCAAAGTGGTCCATCACAAGGAGTGCCTCGGGTGAGTGCATTTGAGATGAAGATGTCAAGCATTGAGTAGCATTACCTTCAGGTTTTGCTTGCCTGTTCCTGTTATGGTGGTGAATATGTTATTTGAACTGTGCCTAAAACAGGTACTATAGGAGCAGCAAGAGCCTTAGACATTATCCGTAATCCCATGGCCAACAGGTGCATGCCATCTGTGCCAAAGCATCGTGTTCTGTCGACCATGTCATTCAAAGCAGACAGATACTGGATACCCTTGGATTGACACCAGAAGCATAGCCAACTGTTGAAGTGAATAATTCAGTCCTTGTACTGCATTATCAGTCTTGATGAATGCCGAATGCTTCTCAGGGCTAGGGCGATACCTGCCTGGGCTACAAGAGAGCTATTCCATGTCTCTGTACATGTAGTCCAGGAAGTTATATCTCAGGGCATTCACACTAACATGGAGAATGACACAGTTATATTGTACCTGTTGAGGAGTGACCTGAGTGCATAGGTTATGTTGCGAATCCTGTTACCCAACAGCCAGCTAAAAGTGACTATCACCTTGTGTAGCCTGCTGAGTGGGACATCAGTGTGACCGCCTATAGAGTCACCTATGACTAGTGTGTTGAGTACGTTATATCACCCTATTGGCTGTAGTTGATGAGCACACTGAGTCTGTAGGCTATAAGTAACTGGTGTTGTGTTGGGTGATGGGGGCTGCCTGCGTTTCTGCTTTGGAGTCCTCTGTTGCCTAGACAGAGTAGTATTGAGAGGCTCCGCAAATGTTGTAGTCTTACTATGTGTGGCCTGTGGTGGTGGAGATCTAGTGAGACAATGTGATGAGTGTGGTGTGGTGCAAATGTTTAACATCCCCACATGATTGTCAGGTTCAGTCTAGGTTGGAGAGAGCTTTACCTCCAGCATGGCTACATATGTGCATCTCCCAAGGTTGTAGTGTTGTATGTTAGGAGGGGAGTATTGACTGTGTACACGAGACAATTTCTATATTGCCTCATGATGCCCATATTCATCATATAGACAGGTGATAACACTGGGAATTGACACTTGGACATGCCTGAATATTTAACTATTTCCCACTAGATTTGTGAGGAAAGTGTGTACAACAGCTGTTTTACTCTAAGCAAGTGGGAAATGTAAGTACAAATGATGTTTACCTGTAGGAAATGAGGAGGATTGAGTGCTATAGTAATTAGAAGTTCATGAAGTGCTTACATGTTCTGAACAAGTGCTGAGCATGAGTAATCAATACAGATAGGGTGTCGGATAACATAAACACACTGCCCCCCCAACAGGTACACAATCACATATCCATGAACACTACAGAGCTCCTGTAACCATAACTATGATGGTACAAGGTGCACTCAGGCTGCATATGACCTGTCCACATCCCTGGTTGTATCATACACATATGGCAAAACAGTTTGCTCTACACATACACATCATGTAAAACATAGCTTCATGTCAGTCTGTGAAAACACTGAATGATGCACACCAACAGTTATCACAGCCCACAAAGTGGAGACACCACTCATAATGGGAGGTACTGCACTATTACCTTGCTGAGTCTGGTCTGAAAGTCCATCAACCTTAATAAACATATATGTTGTTAGCAGTACAGATGTAGATGACAGTACAGATGATTTCACACTGCATATCATACCTGTGACAGGTCATAGGACATCATCACCCATACTGTGTTCCACCTACACTCAATATACTAGATGTACCTTAGTATGTCACAGGAGTGTCCTGCCAGTGGACTGTTGACAGAACCAACACTACAAAAGGTGTCTGAGTGATATGTGCATATCACACCAGTGGCAGCTACAGTAAAAGAGAGTTAATTTGTTGTACTCCCCCGCATTGTAGCCCATACCACACAGACAAATGAGAGGCATCTGCGTATGTAAGTATGTGAATGGCTATGACCTAGGAGCAATAGCTGACTCAGTGTTGTGGACAACATACAGAATGGGCTTTGTGGGTGAGGTGTGTGACATATGTGCACAATATGACAGCTGCATATTGCATTGTCACTGCTAGGTTAATAACCCTGTACCCATGAACTACCACCTATGCAGCGGTCAACATCATGGAAACTGTGTGTAAGGGATGGTGCTGTGCAGTTTACCTCCCTGAGCTAGTGATGTCACCAAGCCTATTAGGTAGTCATAAGAGGCAACCCTAGTCATGACAGGGTGCCATCCATGAACATGGAGATCATTGTACAGCTATACTCATCACTCAAGTGACCAATATTGGATCACATATCACCTTTAAGGGGTATTGCCCATGTTTGGATGGGTGACATCAGCCTTCACAATCTTCATCTCCACTATGTAGTATGATGCCTACCCTGCATAAAGACATGTCCAACACTGTGATGTTGGACATGCTACACGTACATATCCTGATCTGAACTACATATGTCATGGACATCCACCTTCCTAGTACAAGGATCGCCACATGTGGACAGATCCTTGTGCCATACACGTTACATACTCCTGCCATACTATGCAACCCTGTCCAGCAAAGCTGCACATTTCACCTCTGTCAGATATGGTGTGATAACCGCATGGTAGATATATCATCAACCATCTGGATCAGTTATGTGGCACTGTTTCAACTGGCGCCGGAAACATGGCTGTCAGCTATAGCTAGAAAATGTTACATCCTATGCTCATACATGGCCCAGGGCATACAGACTACTACATGACCTTGGCCGTACATGCTATAGTTAATAACCATCCCTGCAAATACCATACGGCTAGCCATTTTCCCATGTGTATCACATGTGCAACACAGGTGATACGTGGCAGGATGTTGAACTGCTGTACAGTGCTGTGTAGATGTATATGGCAAAACACATGCATGTAAAGGCTTCCATGTGCATGTCTGCATTGTCACAGATCATGTCCATTAAGGCAGTGTATGTGTTGATATGTGACATATACACAGCATCAAGGTCGACAGCATTAATGTGGACATATACAGACATGTGCTGATAGGTAAGAACACCAGTACAGGCAAACAGACATGCCCACATCAAGACAGCATCCACATGGACTATGAGCAATGTAATCAGGTGACACACATATATGGTGATAATATCCAATCCCCATTGGGTGCCACATGCGTGTGACACAAACATGTCAGTGGTTTCAGTGTTATGAAGATTTGCAAAGACACCTGTTCATATGTACTAAATGTAATACACATGTATGTGCAGCTGTATCTCTGTGCATCTGTGAGATACTGTGACCTGTCTCCATCATTATGTCTTCCAGATATACCTCGAGCAAGGCTCCCAACCTACACCCGCTTGGAGGATGAGGCCCTTATACCTTACCTCTAAGACAACTATGATGCCTTGTTTAGCCATGTGCCACAGCATGCACAGCAGCGTGATGACCTGTGGCAGGAACTTCACAGGAGGGTTAATGATGCAGGTGGCCATATCCACCCATACCAGCAGGTGCACAGACACTGTATGGACCTGATCAGACGTGTGAAACAGCGTGTGACTGCAATTGTTAGGGAACAAGGTGCAACAGGTGGTGGGCCACCAACCCAGCCCCCACTCACACGTACCAAAGAGCTACTGGCCAACCTGGGGACACCATTAGAACAGCATCCACAAACCCTAGCTGCCATCGTGGAGGTGGAGTCTCTCAACCACCAAGCCTGGAGTTGCCTGGTAAGTCATTACTGCACATATAACTATTATATCCCATTTAGTTGCATGTGTCACTGTACAATATGTAATGTAACATCATATGCAAGGCATGTATACACACATGCCGCATACTATAGTATGCTACTCTGTGTATGCACACATGTGCATGCTCCATAGTATATCCTATTGTACTGGCGAATGTGTTAACATGCACATTGCACCCTGTAGCTGTCATACAGTTGTGGATAATGATCATACTGCTGTGTCACCCCTATACAGGTACCTCTGGCATTCCGCAGAGACAGCAGGCCATTGCAGGTGAGACAGGTATAAGTATCAGGCATGTTAATGCACAGATCTATTCGCCATGTGGCCAGTTAACACATGTACACATAATGTATGGTCCAGTCACAATATACAGGTTGCATCTTTAATCCATCACACTGGCTACCCATGTGCAATACTTACAAACTAAGTGAAATATTGACATGAAACCACAGAAACTGTCATTGCTAGATGGGTGGACAGCTGTGCATACAATGGTGGAGGTGTTGTTCAATGTAGGAATATGTACTATACATGAGAACTACACATGTGGGGTACACAAACAGTACTACACAGTGAGCTGGAGTATGGTCAGCCCACAGGATTCACCATTGTGGAATATGCCCCTGAAATGAGTGCACACATTGTGATGTGCCATCTGACATGTCCATGACATGTAGTGGTCCGGCTGCAACATTGTCTCACTATCCCATAAAACATACCCCACATACTAAACATACAACCCTTTGTCTGCATAACCCTGTGGACAGTGGAGTATCTGACATGTATGGGTGTATGTCATATGGGACAACACAGACATGTGAGATAGATAGTCATCACAACCGTTTGGCCAACACATGTTCCCACATGGCCATGGAGGATGGTCAGAGACATGTAGCAACACACAGTAGATGTGATGTGTTTGTGCGTACACCCTGTTGTACATTGGGTACACATGGTCCAACTATAGCCTTTGTTGAATGGTTATATTGCAGATGTGGAACACTGGACATCCTACAAGCCTGTGCACAGCTTGTGGAGGCATCACTTAATTCGACCACATAAGATGTGTTGAACATCATGACTGTGTCACAGCATGACAGTAGTCACCTGTACAGCATCCACATACATACACAGACAACCACATCATGCCAGAGATACATTTCCCTTGCTGCTGTTGGACATCACTGTCAGCCGTGCACCTCGTGTGTGTGGTACACAAATGTCATGTGGGACATGGTGTATTGACAGGTCTGCCATGTGTGGACATGGTTGCCAGGCAGCTAAGATATGTTAGCAGATGTGCAGGGGTGTCATCCATATGTCCTTCGGTGACCTGTAACACATTACACATCATGGTTTAGTGTGTATACACCTCAGTGACGTGGGTCACAATTCACAGTATATATGCATTGTGTATGCACACAGTCATGGCTATGCACTGTGTGTGTGTAATCCACACTGTATAGCAATAGAGATGCCTCATGATTCCATGCAATGGCACTGTGTCTGTACTTCACACTGTATAGCAATATCGACACCTCATAATACCCTTCAATGGTCATGCACATCTGCTAAAAGTGCATTTTATCTGTAGGGCATACAGACAACACTGCAATGTGACACCATTACACCACTGAACATGTGACAGGACACCATTGTGTCAAACATGTATGCATGTCAATGCACATGTCAGCAGATTACATGTCATACTACATGTTAATGTCAAGGTCATATGCCTCACATCAGCCATGTGTACTGTTAACCTGTGCTGGTCCACATGGTGTAACACAGGGATGCATGCTTAATACCATGATAGTGTGAAATGCATGGCTTCTGCTATGACACATGCTTGCTGTTGTGTGCAACCCGATGTGCGATAACTACCACTGTTATTGTCTGAGCTGCATGTCGTCTGCTGTATCACATACATGTTGCATGCTGTCTGTGTGTGTGTGTGTGTGTGTGTGTGTGTGTGTGTGTGTGTTTGTCTGTATTGTAATGTAGAGTCTTTGTTTGCCTTCACAGGTGATGTAGGTGCGTTACCCTCCTGCGGTCCCTCTGATGTTAGTGTCCCCACAGAATCTAGCAGTGATGATGAACATATGCATGAGGCACAGGCAGGGTTGTCAGGGGCTGAATCTGTGCCATTGGTTGCCATTCCACCTATATCCCCCTCTTCCCCACACACAGTTCTCATGCCAACACATACCCCATCACCAGTGGCCCTAGAGGAAGGACAGTTATCGTGTGGTAGCTTGGAACAGGAACGTGTGGTGGCTACGGAAAGTGTGTATTCACACCATTGTGTCAGTCAAATGACTGAAGATGTGCGATACAGGCCTGAGGCCACTGCTGCTCGTAGGAGGACCTCTGGCTGACATGCCCCTGCAGGACAGAGCGCAGCAGCTGGTTTCACCAGACGCATGTTTCAGACTGTAATGGCAGCACAAGCACGTGCTGAATGACAGAACAGAGAAGGGCAGAGGCTTCTGAGGGCTCCTATCCATTCTTTAAACAACAACATCCAGGCATTGGCAAATGCTCAACAGCAGATTGCTGATGTTTTGGAGAGACGATTGGGTGACATGGTTGGAATCCTTGACCATGGCATGACAATCCACGAGCATAAGCTCTCTGTGCTGAAACATCTGGTAGGAGTGAGGCATAGGGCACATGGACGTAGGCCAGCTACATCACCTGGTACAGGTCTACGTGAATGAGCTACCTCACATGCCCGCTCCCATAGTGGCGGTAGCAGCAACAGTGCAGCTGGTGCTGCGCTGTCCACACCAGGACATAGCAGGCCACGTGGATGTGGCCCTGGATGGTCCCAATGGGGACACGGTTCCAGTGGACATGTGTCATCGGACAGTACCCAATCTGTACCTCTGCCTGGTAGTGCCTACACAACTCCTGGCAGGCATAGGTCACGTGGCCATGGCCGGACACCGTGAGCTGTAAATCCTGGTTTGTACAGTCTGGAGCTGTCAATAATACCCCTGTGTAGGCCAGACACATGGCAGAACTGTGTGCACACATACATGCACACACCAGAAACATCTGTAGGGCACCGCAACACTCATATGCATAACAACCACACATGGCCAATTAGATCACTGGCCCTAACCCACACACATGATGTCATCCACTGGTGCAGCCTAGGCCCCTGGCAAACATTATCACCCTGTGCATATGATGATGCCTGTACCGCATCCCGGTCATCCACACCATTGGTGCAGGGACATGCTCATATGGTCTGATGCACAGGGTGAACAGAATAGGGAGATAAGTGTAGATTACAATTGTTGTGTACTGTTGACAAGCAGCAGACATACCATGTAGTACAGGTTTAGAATGCATTGTTTTCTGTTCCCAGTATGTGTCTTGGTAACAACAGTAACAGCACGTTAGTAATGATGTCCTGCCTCCCTCCTTCAGGTCTAATTGCATGTGCCATTGAGTACCAGTGTTTGCAGTTTCCCATGTGTAAATGTGGACTACTCACAGGCATGTATGGCAATACCAGCATGCTATACATAGCTTCAACCTCACTGTTAGAAAGGCTGATATTCCAAAGATGTCTACACATCTACTGATTCAGGAGCATGTGAGCTGTGTACTAAGCTACAATGGCTAGAGACATGATATCCATACTGGGTGACATCACAAGTACAGCTACATGGGGCGGGCAGTTTACATAGTGGTCTAGCTGATGACAAGGGTAGAGGCCAGTTGATAGCTTGAGGCCTCACTGTGTAGGAGTAATACACATTCACATTACAGGATGAGAACACACAACTACACACACACACAAACACACACACACACACACACACACACACACACACACACACACACACACACACACACACACACACACAGGTATTCACACACATGTATTCAGACACAGTAACACGCCCACACACACTGGGTCAACGACACTGTAACACACACACACACACACACACACACTTGATAGTGTTGAGGTGAGGACCCCTGCCCATGTGGTAATCACCATTACATTACTGTGCACCCACATGACGTGACACAGAGAATGAACATGTACAGGTAGTCAGTAATGCCTAAGTTTGACGGCATCAACAGGGTAGTAGATTGCATCACCTGGAGGGGATAGGGGTCCTATCTGTTCACTATGGTAACATACATCCTCACTCCATGGACCAGACAGCCATACATACATACACACACACACTGTGGAGTCCACAATTGAATGTACCTATGTCATGCACATACAGATAGCTCACATGTGTGTGATACACACCCCACCCCTGCCTATATCTTGCTTTCTACACTGCAGTATGTACAGATTTCTACAACAGTGTACAGGGGTGTGTAACAATTGGGATGTATTCCCCATCATACGTGGCATATATGGACACACAAGCAAACACACATGGCAGTACTGTGAATCAAACACCTGTTATCTGATGATACGTATGACAGACATGCAGCAGTATTGCCCGCATTACAATGTGTACCGATGCTACCTTTGGCAATTGTACTGATATATGCACAAGGGAGGTCTTAAGTGTTACAGGTGTCAAGTGATTTACAGTCAATGACACTCTGACCACTGTATAGGTTGTATGTCTTCCCCTTCAATTAACAGAAACATAGCTTAGTGTTTGCACATGTTATGGAAGGATGGTTTGTGACACACCTGTGAGCTGTCTTCATCAAACATCCATCTGAAAAGTTGGCCCACCATTTTATGTCCACACATCTGTCCATACCTGATGTACATCTTACCGTACTGTCAGTATTTCGCCATATACAGTTGGCAATGATGGGGCTGCATTGCAACTGCATGTTGTAGTAAGACACAGATCACCTGCAAACATCAGCTACTGCACACGCATGGTAGCTAAATGCACACCACTACATGTACATGTGTGTAGGTCCTACATTCCTGTAATTTAGCCATGTTTGTAGGCATTGCAATTGGTGGACATGTGTGATGACATACATGACACATTGACTGTTGTATGATATGATAGTTGTCATGGGTAACCAGTACAGAGAGAATGTTAACTCAGTCAACATTGCTATCACACCTTATGTACTGTTAGCATTCAACAGCCATGGACCTACCTTCCATGTGCATGTGTGTAATTGCTGTAGCCACCTGTCTACATGAAGGACAGCAACAGCTATGCTATGTACATATGTGTTGTGTGTGTGTGGGGCATGTACATATCCACGGCAGGTATATGTATGTCATATCCAAACATGAGTGTGTTTACTGGTGTACAGCAACAGTCATCTGTTACAGCTGTATATGACCCAAGGCCCCTATTATGTGTACAGCCGACCTGGTTATGAACATTGGTATCATTGCATTGCATAACACATGATGCAACTGTGTCAGTACATGGGTAGTCTGCACAGTTGCTGTAGAGCTAGGTACAGTCCACTGGTCATGGGTCACATGGTGTTGTACTAATATATGTTCTGCCACATGTATGGATGTTTGTTGCTGGTCCAAGGACATGGTGATGTCTGAGGGCTACTTCCTAGAATGCAGCTTTTGACACTGTGATATGCACCTGACACATTTGTGATGGCTTTTGAGGGTGTACTGGTCAGTACATGTGAGTGGGCTTCGTGTACGTGGGGACACCACCACCTGGAGCAGTCCGTAACGGTGTTATGGCCTACATGTCTGTATCCGAGGTATAAAGTGCTAGTGCTATTGTGCACAACTGAGCCTTCAGCCAGGTGTTCCTCACTGCACAGATTTCAGTATTCCCCATTGTTGGATCTAGATTGGCAGCTGTGATTAAGAACGCTACACATCTAGCACTGTTTAGCATACACATACAATGCAGTTGTCCTCTAGGTGTCAGGGTGTTAACCTGGTCTCAGGACATTCATCTATGAATGACACTATATGGGTGAAGTAGCCACTCCTGGCAGGACATCACCACGGGTGGTATTAGTGTGCCAGGTTTAGATTGGTACATCTAAGGTGACGGACAGCAGCACACGTTGTGTAGAAGACCGGTGTCAGATATATGTAGTGCATCATTCATGCTAACAATGACAACTGTCGACACACTGTGCCCTTCCATGTTTAGAATCAGAGTGCATACAAAACAGCCCTTTGCTACTAAGTGTGTGAGCATGCCCAGTATGACGTTGTGTAGCTGGACACATAGTGCATTCCAAAAAGATGTGTGCTACTAAGTGTGTGAGCAAGCCCAGTGACAGCTTGTGTCGGTTATGTGCCTCTATGTGTATGGGCATGGCTATTGTAACCCTGTATAGCGATAGTGGTCGGCCAGGCAACAAATGGCCATACCCCACTTCAGGATGGATTCCTACATTGAACACACTGGTTCACAGGTATGTAGATTCTAACTGCCAGCATCCATGTCAATGTCTGCATTCCTAGAAGGTCATATTGACAGTCTTGAAAGGTGTAGTGTCTGTGGCACGTCTCATATCTATGTAGGGTTGTAATAGTGGTCCGTAGATAGGCAGTTGTCCTGATCACACCACTGGCGTGTGTTTGTCTCCGTTTGCTTGGGGACAGTAATATGCTTTTAGACTGCTCACACTCCATACAATCCCTATCGGCATCTTTTCCATTGCTGATGATGTCACCCACTTAGAAGTTAGAAGTATGCCTCTGGGAGTGCTGTGTATCAGGAATCTTGGTAGCACGTTCTGTAACTGTGTAATGCTGTAGTGTGATAAGGTAGTTAGGTCTGTGTTCTCATGCCAGTTGTGTGCATGTGTGTGTATGTTTTTGTCTGCCTGGGGACTGAATAATGCTTTTAGACTGCTCACACTCCATACAATCCCTATTGGCGTCTTTTCCATTGCTGATGATGTCACCCACCTAGAAGTATGCCTCTGGGAGTGCTATGTCCCAGTAATCTAGGTAGCATGTTTGTAAACTGTGTAATGCTGTAGGGTGATAAGGTAGGTCTGTCTTCTAATCCCAGCCATGCCAAGTGTGTGTGTGTTTCTGTCTGCCTAGGGACAGAATAATGCTTTTAGACTGCTCACACTCCATACAATCCCTATTGGCGTCTTTTCCATTGCTGATGATGTCACCCACCTAGAAGTATGCCTCTGGGAGTGTTCTGTGTCCCAATAATCTCGGTAGCGTGTTCTGTAACTGCATAATGCTGTAGTGTGATAAGGTAGTTATGTCTGTATTCTAATCGCAGCCATGCCAATTGTGTGTGTGTGTGTTTCCGTCTACCTGGGGACAGAATAATGCTTTTAGACTGCTCACACTCCATACAATCCCTATCAGTGTCTTTTCCATTGCTGATGATGCCACCCACCTAGAAGTATGCCTCTGGGAGTACTGTGTCCCAGTAATCTCAGTAGTGCATTCTGTAACTGCGTAATGCTGTAGTGTGATAAAGTAGTTAGGTCTGTGTTCTAATCCCAGCCATGCCAATTGTGTGCGTGTGTGTGTTCCCGTCTACCTGGGAAGAGAATAATGCTTTTAGACTGCTCACACTCCATACAATCCCTATCGGTGTCTTTTCCATTGCTGATGATGTCACCCACCTAGAAGTATGTCTCTGGGATTGCTGTGTCCCAGTAATCTCCGTAGCGCATTCTGTGACTGCGTAATGCTGTAGTGTGATAAAGTAGTTAGGTCTGTGTTCTAATCCCAGCCATGTCAACTGTGTGTGTGTTTCCATCTTCCTGGGTACAGAATAATGCTTTTAGACTGCTCACACTCCATACAATCCCTATCGGCATCTTTTCCATTGCTGATGATGTCACTCACCTAGAAATATGTCTCTAGGATTGTGCGTGTGTGTGTTTGTGTGTGTGTGTGTGTGTGTGTGTGTGTGTGTGTGTGTGTTTGTTTGTCTGCCTGGGGACAGAATAATGCTTTTAGACTGCTCACATTCCATACAATCCCTATCAGCGTCTTTTCCATTGCTGATGAAGTCACCTACCTAGAAGTATGGCTCTGGGATTGCTGTGTCCCAGTAATCACAGTAGTGCATTCTGTAACTGCGTAATGCTGTAGTGTGATAAAGTAGTTAGGTCTGTGTTCTAATCCCAGCCATGCCAATTGTGTGTGTGTGTGTGTATGTTCCCGTCTGCCTGGGAAGAGATTAATGCTTTTAGACTGCTCACACTCCATACAATCCCTATCGGTGTCTTTTCCATTGCTGATGATGTCACCCACCTAGAAGTATGCCTCTGGGAGGGCTATGCCCCAGTAATCTCGGTAGTGTGTTCTGTAACTGTGTAATGCTATAGTGTGATAAGGTAGTTAGGTCTGTGTTCAAATCCCAGCCATGCCAACTGTGTGTGTGTTTCCATCTTCCTGGGTACTGAATAATGCTTTTAGACTGCTCACACACCATACAATCCCTATCGGCTTCTTTTCCATTGCTGATGATGTCACTCACCTAGAAATATGTCTCTAGGAGTGCTGTGTCCCAGTAATCGTGGTAGCACGTTCTGTAACTGTGTAATGCTGTAGTGTAATAGAATAGACAGGTAGGTGTTCTATTTCAAGCATGACAGGTGTGTGTGTTTGGCAGTCATATCCTATGTGTTGGTATATGTGAGTGGCTAGCTCCAGGAGGTGTTGAGCATGTTTTGTTGTTTTCCTATATAGTGTCCATAAATATCACAATCGCCCAAGAGACTGGGTTGGCAAGACATACACATACATTCACCAATAGGTCTGGTGAGTAAATGTCAGCAGCCCTAATCTTACCGTTAATACAGTCTGACCCATGTGACGCAACAAAACATACTTGCCTTGATAGTAACACCAGTACATAATGCAGGAGGCGCATGTGGGTTCCATTTCAGTCTTGTCTAATGCTTTGGTGTCACGTGGTCCGCTGTTGTGATATATATTCTATATCTACGTATGTGTGTGTATATGTATATGTGTGTGTGTATGTATACATATATATATATATATATATATATATATATATATATATATATATATGTGTGTGTGTGGACATTAGCACACATAAATCTACATGATGGAATACATGTCTTATAGTGTTGAATGCCCTCTTACCCTTAATACAGTCTGACCCGTGTGACGCCACAAAACATACTTGCCTTGATAGTAACACCAGTACATAATGCAGGAGGCGCATGTGGTTTCCTTTTCATTCTTGTCTAATGCTTTGGTGTCACGTGGTCCGCTGTTGTGATATATATTCTATATCTACATATGTGTGTGTATATGTATATGTGTGTGTATATATATATATATATATATATATATATGTGGACATTAGCACACATAAATCTACATGATGGAATACATGTCTTATACTGTTCAATGCCCTCTTACCCTTAATACAGTCTGACCCATGTGACGCAACGAAACATACTTGCCTTGATAGTAACACCACTACATAATGCAGGAGGCGCATGTGGTTTCCTTTTCATTCTTGTCTAATGCTTTGGTGTCACGTGGTCCGCTGTTGTGATATATATTCTATATCTACGTATGTGTGTGTGTATGTGTGTGTGTATATATATATATATATATATATATATATATATATATATATATATATATATATATATATGGACATTAGCACATATAAATCTACATGATGGAATACATGTCTTATACTGTTGAATGCCTGTGTTGGATGATCTGTACGTAATCACCTCCCATGTATGTATATCTGCCATGGCTTAGTGGTAAGCCCATCGTCTGTGGTGTGCAGGGTCCTGGGTTAGAGGCGTGTAGAGACTGGTTATTTTGTTGCTGTGAAGAACAAGTGACATTGAATACTGTGATAGTAAGGTGCTTTTAACCAGTTGTGTGTGGGTCTGCTCGACAGTACGCAGTGGTTATTTTTGGGGAGGCTCAGTATGGGTCATGTAACTATGCATTAGAAGACAATACTATGCAAACGAGGTGGAAAATAGTGAATCCCGTTTATCCCCAGGGTGTGATGCAGATCCCAAGAGTGTATGTGTATAGATAGCCGGGAGCAGGACTCGAATAATAGGTGAAAGCATGGGGGGGTGTCAGGCATACTGTACGTACATTGGAGCCCTGTGTTTCGGGATTGCTCCTGCCTTAGCACGCCTAAGCTAGGGGTGTGTATATACCTGCCTAGTGCAATTGGGAGGGACAACAGCAGTAGGAGAGTAGTCAAGATAAACAAGCTGCGGAAACACGCGATAATTAGCACAATCAGCAGATTACAGGCCCAGCCCGGCCCAGAACACTACGATAAAGTGAGCAAGCACCATACACAAGGGTTTTTTCCACATTCTACACCACTGGTGTGTACATGCGGGGACATTTTACGAAACAATCCAACAAAATGCGAAGTGCTGCAGCAGGCAACATAGACCAACATGTGCAGGAGGCTGAGGGTGGTGAGGATGTGAATGCTGCTGAACAACCCTCAGTGAGGAGACAGAGAAGACTGTACAGACCCAGGGTAACCAACCAGGGGCTACATGAGCTGGAGTTAGTGGAGTGCTATGGGGTGGACAAAGACCTCCTACAGCAGATTGTTGAGCTGCGCCAGCCACACCTGACACATTGAACAGGCCGAGGGAAACCCATCCCAGTGGATACCAAGGTATGTGTAGGCCTAGGCATACTAGCCACAGGTACCTCTCAAAGCACAACTGGGGATATCATGGGGATCTCACAGGCATCTGCATCCAGAGTATTCCACCAGTTCCTAGATGCCATGTCACCACAGGCCAGTGAGCATGTACATTTCCTCAACACATGTGAGGTGCTGACCAGCAATGTGTGTCTCTTCCACCAAATGGCAGACTACCCTGGGGTAGTGGGTGCTATGGCCTGCATGCAGGTATGCATCAAAGCACCAGCCGGTGAGCGGGGTAGGGCCTACATTAACCGCAGGGGCATCCCCTCCATCAACTGCCAGGTCGTATGCGATGCTCAGGGCATTATACTGAATGTCTGTGCTGGCTGCCCTGGAAGCTATGACAATTCTGATATATGGCATCTGACACAGCTGTACCACACCTTTGCCAGTATGGACATCCCCTATGGTTACCTAGTGGGGGATGCTGGGTACCCACTGGAGCCATGGCTGATGACACCCATCAGAAATGCACACACACCTGAACAACTATGCCATAATGAGGCACACGCACAGGCAAGACAAATAATTGAGCGTGTGTTTGGGATGCTCAGTTCACGGTTCCGGTGTCTGGACACATCTGGTGGAGCCTTGCAGTATTCACCAGCTACATGCACCCAAATTGTTATGGCATGTGCTATGCTACACAATATGATCCTGCAGAAACAGTTGCAGCGGGAACAGCATGGGGCAGGGCCACACAACCCCCCACCAATGCCAAAGCCTGTACAGGCACAGAGTGACTTGGAGGAGGAACTACCTGAGCCGGACCCAGTAGGCGGAAGGAGGCATGCCCAGTATGACCTAGCCTTGGCAAAGAGGCAACGCATAGCATATGCACTGACACAGTAGGTACCCAGGGAGTGTCACCCTCTCTGACTAGCACAGACAGTAAAAGGGATGCCAAACATGACACTACCTGTGCTCAGCCATGTATAGGAAGTGCACTGTGTGCATCTGACATAGGCAGCCCTCCAGCACCATCCTCAGGTCTGCCACACCCATAAGGTAAGTCAATCAACCTACCAATTGGCAGTTGTATTAGAATGTGTTTTGACCTGTAGCTATGGTATGGATGTGAGCATGCAAGGGAATTTGGTGACCGAATGCTAGGGCAACGGACAGTACACGTCCATAGTGGCACCATGACATCTGTAGCACATACCAGGGTCACAATAGTAGCCAGTAGTACACAGGGTGCCCTAACCCACTGCGGGTTATGGGCTGAACATCATGTGTTTCCATACAGCCCACACAAGTCTCAACCAGCTGGACAGGTGTAGACCAACACAGACAAATGCTGTATAATGGCCTCTGAATATGCCCAATGGATGACCCACACAGACACACACAGACAGACTACAGCAGGCCAGGCAGTTGGATGTAGGTTGTGAAGACTAGGGCATCTGAAACTAATATGTTGATAATTAAAGCTAGGATCTGGGGGACATTGATATGCCTCTAGCCAGCACATTAGGTAGGTCCACACACTGAAATGGAGTACCTGACATACCAGTACAGTAGTAGCAAAAGTGTACAACTGTCAGCTGTGCCCTCCTTCCAACATACACATTTAACAGTCATGTGCTCCCCCCGGTGCTGTGTAGGAATATGGATACAGTTGGATGTCCCCCCAAGCTGTGCAGAAATGTAGTAACAGTCAATGTCACATGACCAAAGGATTCCCTGCAGACACAGTATGCCACCTGTCAGTGTACAATGCAGGGGTCGGCACCACAGTACTGACTACCTGGACATGTAACACATGTGATCCAGATGACCATACTGGACATGCTCAAACACAAGAAGGTATGACAGTAATGTCAATCAAAAACATGCATAACAGTCATACTGGGCATGCTCACACACTTAAACACAAGACGGCCAGGTCTGCAAACACCAGTGGTCCAGACATATCTGCCGGTACATTGCTATACTGTTGGATGACTGTGCTGTATGGTATGTGTGTGGTACTGTCTATTGTCTGTATATTTGCCATGGTGTATTGGTAATTCAGATTAGCTGTGTGCGCAGGGTGTTGCTACCAACATTTGCAAAGGACGGTTCTTTGTTTGTGGCCAGAACAAGGCCATTGGATACGGAGTGAGTAAGGCACATTGCAGCAGTTGGGAGCGGTTGTGTGTGGCTTTACACGGTGTTAAGCACTGCTGACCTCTGGTTACAGCCTCTTGTACTTGTTTAGATTCCACATTTCTTTAACAGTGCAATACTCGCATACTAGTAGCCAAACACGCTTACAACCGCTCGCTCCCTCACTTGCACATGCACCAACATTGGTGCTTGCATTTGTCACTCACGCTGGGTAGGCGTGATCCCTTGTGATGCCTATTACATCAGACAACATGATTACAGTATCTGGTATGGCTGACCATTGGGCGACGGCATGGCGTTTGACTGTACGAAATCGGCGGCCTGTCCAGTGAGTTAATCATATTATATGGGTGTTCCTCATACAATCTGCTCCCATCTGGCTGATACATGGGAACCGCTACTCTGCATTGCAAACAAGTAAATGTGTTTTGGGAACCACATCCGTCTGCTGGGTTCTACTACCGCATACCTATTGTAGGTTTTTCACCTTTTAAATTGGCCGAAGTGAGACTTTAGGATTAACACCTGTCCCACTTTGCAAGGGACAGTCCCTCATTAGGCATATGTGTCATGCAAGAATAATCTAGGCATAGCAAATGTCCTGATTACAGGACAATATTATATTCTACATTTCTCTAATAACTGCATGTAACAGTTATTGTATAAATGACACTCCTATATGTTATGTGAAGTAGCATAAGCAACTTGACTGCTGTTAGACTAAGCTTTGATTTGTGCTAATACATATATTTCTGTACTATGCATGGCTGTAGGCATGTTCTGACCTGGTACGTCTGACATTTCTGCGGAGCAGGTCCCACTTTGGCCATTTGGAAAAGTGGCAGCCCTATAGGACCTATATGTAGAGATGTCAGATTTGGCAAGGCAACACATACCCACAGCCAGTAGAAAATTGACTACTTCACTGGTTTGCATAAGTAAAGTTTATTCTTGTAGCATTATAGTTGCTAAAACTGTTTCCTATAACATCTAGGTGTTTCAGATACAACAAAATCGTTTTATGCAACCACTACAGACAATATATGGATTCTTTGCCCGAAATCACAGGCCATGTGCCATAATAACATTCATTTTGCAGGACACAACTGCCCAGAGGGGAGTGTCCCTCACAAAGGTGAACAGGTGGTAACCCCAACCTATTATGCTATCATCTACCTAAGGTAGTCGGCAGAATGTGTGCTTTCTGTCACTAGCAGACCTCACATATGAATGGGGGAGAATGAACACTGTATCAGGGACACATTTAGATGATTGGCTTTATTAACCTGACACATTGACAGTCACAGGGCATATGTATTCATTCACATTTGTCGAGGTACATGCTGTTTATGACTCATACATGTTGTCATTAGTCATTACGTGTATTCCACCACTTGTCCACCTAATATCACTAGTTCTGGAAGTGTTTAGTTAGGACGGTGTTAGATTCTGATTCATAATCACGGACGTCCATGATAATCGGGTACAGGGCACTGATATATTCCCTATGTGTTCCCCCAGTTGTTTACGGACTGTCCAGTAGATGTGCTCTTCAGGTTTGGGAGGTATGGGCATCTGCTATGCCCACATAGGAATAATAATTACTTCCACGGGGTGGGCTTAATACATCTCTGCCAACCAACACCTGCGCACTTAGGCCCATAATTGCAAACCCATGATTCCCCTACCTGACACCCCTCTACAGCACTCATGACTCATACTTACTGTGATCGCAGCTGGGGTATGAATACACCCCTACACACTGCACACTCTGCCCATCTCGGGACACGTCATACGTTTTGTCAAACCATGTGTTATCAGACTTGCACAACCTACTGTTCCATGTACGGCTACATCCTGGTCGCATCAGTCATGATTGGGTTTTATATTAGGGATTTTTTTGGTGTCCCACAAGGGACCCCGTGATCCATGTTTAAAGTGTAGACCTTGCAGATCTCTCCCACTGGTACTTTCCTGCTGGTGGTCTGGAAAGCAGCGGTGTATTTACCTTTATTGCATGTCTGTATGTCTCACTGGTCTAGCTGGGGTGGTGTGGGAGGTAGACGTTAGTTGATTGGACCTCCCACTAACATATGCCCGGTCTGAACATATGTTACCCATAATTGCTGTACTGTAACATAGGTATATACATGTGTATATCTACAGGGACACACACACACATATATATATATATATATATATATGTATATATATATATATATATATATATATATATATATATATATACATACATATATATATATATATATATATATATATATATATATATATGTATATATATATATATATATATATATATATATATATATATATATATATATATATATATGTTGTCATTAGTCATTATGTGTATTCCGCCATCTGTCGACCTAATATCACTAGTTCTGGAAGGGTTTAGTTAGGACTGTGTTAGATTCTGATTCGTAATCACAGACGTCCATTATAATCGGGTACAGGGCACTGATATATTCCCTATGTGTTCCCCCAATGATTTACGGACTATCCAGTAGATATGTTCTTCAGGTTTGGGAGGTATGAGTGCCTGCTGTGCCCACATAGGAATATTAATTACTTCCACGGGGTGGGCCTAATAAATCTCTGCCAACCAACACCTGCACACTTAGGCCCATTATTGCATACCCATGATTCCCCTACCTGACGCCTCTCTACAGCACTCATGACTCATACTTACTGTGAGTGCAGCTGGGGTATGAAC
>NC_056737.1:1681375551-1681460551 GCF_019279795.1 Protopterus annectens
AGTTGTTTCAGAGCAAGACAGTGATAGGTTCTGTGGGGCAGGTTGGCAGCAAATCTGGCTACCTTGTGGTAGCTTGAAATAAGTTTGCTTAAGTCGGATTTTTTTGAGATTTGTGAATATAGCAGAGGCATAGAATAAGGTGGATAGTAGGTGGGTCCTGGTGATAGCTTGCCTGGAATAGTTGGTTAAGAATGGCTTTATTCTGTGAAGGGAACCTAATTTAATGTGGGCCTTTCTGACGGCATGACATATATGTTTGTTATATTTTAGCTTATCATCAGGATGATGCCTAGTAGCTTAGTTTCCTGGGCGGGTTTGATTAGGGTGTGATTAGATGAGTTGATTTTAAAGTACTGGTAAAGGGAGTTTGTTTTGTGACAGTGGTTAGAGAACAGAATTAGTTTAGTTTTGTTGGGATTTAGGATGATCTAGTATTTTTCTAAGAAAGACGGACAGTCAGCAAAAGATTTTTGAGTAGCTTCCTGTAGTTGTGTTGGGTAGGTGCAGAGCAGATGACAGTGGAGTCATCTGCATACTGTATAATGGTACCTTGCTTAGTAGCTGTGTGTAGTATTGGTCAGAACTGTGAAGATCAGAGGCCCAAGTATCGAGCCCTGTGGACCACCTACTGTAATGGCAAGCAGAGAGGAGAGGTCATTGTGCCATTTGACTGCTTGATGGTGACCAGATAGATACTTTTGGAACTATGACAAGGTGGTTTTCATATATCAAGGGATGCCAGCTCCTGAAGGTTCATGGGACACTGTGTCAAATGCCTTTAACATATCTAGAAATATTGAGGTAACCATTTGGCTATTGTTTTTTAGTTGGATAACAGTATTGATAAAGTGCAGGGGTGGTACTATGGCCTGGCTGACATCTGCTCTATACATATATATATATATATATATATATATATATATATATATAGAGAGAGAGAGAGAGAGAGGGGTGAGACACACACACACACACACACACACATACACACACACACACACACACACACATATATATAAAATATATATATATTTATATATAAATATTACATACACATGCATATATATAGTTTTTTATATATATATATATATATATATATATATATATATATATATATATATGTGTGTAAATACACACACTGATATATAAATAAATAACTATATTTTATATATATATATATATATATATATATATATATATATATATATTTATACACACACACACACACAAACACACGCACACACACGCACACACACACAGAGGTATGTATATCTATAAAAACATGTGCCCATAAACTCCACAAAAAATCTACACTGACAAAGGCCAACATATCAAACTGAACGAGACTAGTTGATCTTCCCAAACATAATCATATCTTTAATTACTGTTAAGAAGACAAACTGCAGACTATTTGTTAATTAAGACCTTCCTTAATATTTGTGTGCAGTTAAAAGCATTCTCTAGAGTCTCCTTGCTCCTTTATCTGTTTAAAACTTTCATTTAAAGGCTCACCGCTGCTTTTCTGCTGTGATAAACATTTCTGCATTTTTCTTTCTACCTAAGTAGTGTGGGTAATTGTAGCATTGTCTATATTCAGGCTTGTGGTTTGGGTCTAGTTGTTTGTTTGTAGAGGCTGTGTGTCTGAGCACATGTTCCAGGCCATCTTAGTTTAGACAAAGCCATTCTTGCATTTCAGTGAAAGGGGAGTGTTTATGGTCATTGGCTGATTGGGGTTACGTGGACTATGGCTTGGAGTAAGCATCTCATTGGTTCTTTCAAGCTTTTTTTTAAAGTTGTTTCAGGTTTCAACTTTCTGTTACTTAAGAAGTTAACTTGTGAGTGTTTCTGCCATTTCACACTGAGCTAGTCAGAGGAAGGGCACTGAGCAAACCCTGATCTGTGATATATAACATTAAGTATCCTGTTTTTGCTTATTTCTATGAGTCATTTATAGCACTTTTATTGTCTGCTGCATACTTTTCTAGCTAGTTTCATTGTGTGTGAGGTATTAACTGTAAATGCTCTACATTTATTAAGCACCTGTTTGGGTTTATTTGTTCTGATTTCCTGCCAAGGAGTGTATCATATAATTTATTTGTTTGCAGTTAAAACCATTCTCTAGAGTCTCCTTGCTCCTTTATCTGTTTAAAACTTTAATTTAAATGCTCACTGCTGCTTTTCTGCTGTGATAAACATTTCTGCAGTTTTTTTTCTACCTAAGTAGTGTGGGTAGTTGTAGCATTGTCCATATTCAAGCTTGTGTTTTGGGCCTAGTTGTTTGCTTGCAGAGGCTGTGTGTCTGAGCACATGTTCCAGGCCATCTTAGTTTAGCCAAAGCCATTCTTGCATTTTAGTGAGAGGGGAGTGTTTATGGTCATTGGCTGATTGAGGTTAACTGGACTACGGCTTGGAGTAAGCACCTCATTGGTTCTTTCAAGCTTTTTTTAAAGTTGTTTCAGGTTTCAACTTTCTATTACTTAAGAAGTTAACTTGTGAGTGTTTCTGCCATTTCACACTGAGCTAATCGGATTAAGGGCACTGAGCAAACCCTGATCTGTGATATATAACATTAAGTATCCTGTTTTTTGCTTATTTTTACGAGTTATTTATAGCACTTTTATTGTCTGCTGCATACTTTTCTAGCTAGTTTCACTTTGTGTGAGGTATTAACTGGAAATTTTCTACATTGTTAAGCACCTGTTTGGATTTGTTTGTTTTGATGTTTGTTTCCCACCCTCCCTCCCTATTGGTTATCCTGTTCTTATACTTGGTGGCTTTGCAGTTGCCCGCCTCTACTGTAAATTTGATCTGGGACACTCCTCACAGTTTAATGTCATTACCTCATTCTACCTAAGACAGGGAGAACATTTGAGAAGGCCAACCCACTTAGTTCTTAACTTTGAGTTATCTTCTGCTCCTCCTCACTCCCTTTCCACTTTACAAAAAAAAAATTCTAAGCTTGTTTCCTGCCTTTCCTGTAAGTAGTCTAGTCCAGATACAGATTTGTTGTATCCAGGACTGTTTGTAAGCTTCTGAGCCCCCGCTGCTTAGCTAGGGTTAAACTATTCCATGTGCCACAAAGTCTGCTCTTCAAATTTTCCCTTAGAACTAGCCAGTTATTTTAGTTTTAGCATTCAATTCTATTTCTTTGAGCTCAGCACTTGCTCAGAACTCATTGTAAGCACTAAATAAGCTACAAATTACTACAGCACTCAACTTTCCTCACTTGTCTAGAGCAAAACAGGTTTTAGTACTTAATAAATAAACACCTATCCAGGTATGTCTAAAGGTCAGCTCCCAGTGTTTTCTCCTGTCTACCTGATGAATTTGGGAATCCTGGGGAAATGTAGCAATTGCCACATGTACACAGACAACCCTCTCCTCCTACCACTCAATACTACAACCTGTGAGAGATGCACTTATATAGCCAAACTGGAAGCAAACCTCTCTTCACCCAAGACTTGACTAGACAGTCAAGAGGAGAAGGTAAACACTTGCACCACATCACACTCATCACATAGTCCCTCAAAACCTACACCACCAAAACACACACATAGAAACACAAAACCCACACCTACATTCACATAGGCTCTCAATAAAAATCTGCCCAAGCAACAGGGACCTCCAAAGCAGAAACTCAAGCAACCTCCAACCCCCTAACATAACCCAAATGACACATAGCCCACAAACTCAGTATGCCACTCAACCACAGCCCATAAGGCATAGCAACGTACCCATCACTCTAGTCATAGAAGACTCTGTAGTCAGGCACACTGATGTTCCACTCACCATGCTAAACAAGGAGAAAGTTAATGTCAGCAGCCTGTCAGGTGCCAGGATCTGCCACATAATGCACACACTCAGGTCACTCCACAACAAGCACAAATATGACTCTGTCATTATCCATGTTGGTGTGGATATCCTAAAACGTACCTCCCTGGACTACATGAAAAGAGACATGAAGGATCCGATCTTGTAGCCCAATCAGGTATGACTCTAGCCCTGAGTAGCATCCTGCCTTCACCCAGGATGATACCACAGTACAAGGACAAAATGATTGACTTCAAGAATTGGCTAATCTGCTGGTGTCATTCTAAGGGGGTCCAGTATCTGTCTGCCTGGGATGACATGAACGACAGACCATGATGCTTTGCCAGAGATGGTCTGCACCTGTCGCCCTTGGGATTCCAGATACTGGCTAAGGCTCTTGCCACCCCTATAGTGCCTTTTTTAGGCAAGGTTCAAATGACAAACTCACCACCGTAACATGTACAAGCAAGCAAAATCTGCGGGTAATGCTACTCAATGCTAGAAGTCTAAACCTCAAAATGCACTCACTCGAGGCACTCCTTAAAATGGAGAACATCGACATCTGTGCAGTGACAGAGACCTGGTTCAAGGCTCCAGAGCGCACCCCTGCATTACCAGGCTATAATTCATACCACACCTTTCGGCCACCTAACCTGGACAGAAACACTAAAGGCAGAGGCATGTCCATATTCATTAAGGATATCCACACTTCCAGGCTAGTTGCTCAGCATAATGCATCCAAGATTATCCAAGTGCAACTAACTCTGGGCAAGATCACAATCTAAATTGTAGCTTGCTACAGATCCCCCACCATGCCCCAGGATTTCCACTCCTCAATTCTTGATATACTAGAAAATATTAGGGTACAACCTAACACCCTAATAATGGGCAATTTCAACTACCCCGACATTAACTGGGAAAACTACTAATGTACCAACTCTTTTGCTCAATGTTTTCTAGAATTCATAAATTCCAACACCTTGGATCAACTTATCCATACCCCCACCAGGGACAGCAATATCCTAGACCTGGTCATTACCAGCATGGGCAATCGGTGTTCCACACCAGAGGTCAATTCCTCATTGGTCAGATCCAACCACAAGCTAATCACCCTAGACATCCACATCCTGCCCCCACCCGCCATTAGGGAAACCACCATAAAAAATTTCTCCAAAGCCAACTTCAAGCTTCTTAAGACAGAAGTGGCAAACTTCATGACACCCATGCAGATGGACAATAGAGGTATGACTGCTGAGTCCTACACAAATGCACTTTATAAGCACTTACACAAGTGCATGGATCATGCAATCTCTAACAGAACCAAGATGCTATCCTCTAAAAAAAGGAAGCCAATCTGGTGATCCCCTGCCATAAACAAACTCTAAAACAGAAGAAATAAACTGTTGCAAAAAAGTGTAAAATCCCATGATTGGAGGAACTCCCTGGTCAGCCTCAGTAAAAAGCTGAGATTCCCTCACAAAATCTTCCAAAGCTAGTTGCGAAAACAAAATCACCACTGATTCTAAAGATAACCACAAAGCATTCTATAGCTATGTCAAGAATCTCAATGGCAACACTCAGATCTGCTCTGAGTTACAGCAAAATGGCACTAAATATACAGAACTAACTGATATTGCCAACATCCTGGCAAATAGCTTCAGTGCTAACTTTCCCCCCCCTCTCACCCCTTAAAGGGCCCATCTATATACCAGAAAAATGCAAAGTTCCTGTAATCATGACTGCACAGGTAAAAACCACATTCTCCAAAGCCAAGAACACAGCATCCATGGGACCTGACAACATCCCAGGCTGCGTTCTACATGAACAGGCACTCCACCTAAGTACCATGTTCAATCATAGCCTCACCTTAGGCTTTCTGAATGGTGCACAGCGACACTTATCCCTCTCCACAAAGGAGAAGCCATCACGGACCCCAGGAACTACCTCCCTATTAGGCTGATGAGCCTGGTCTTCAAGGCCGTGGAATGTATCATCATGGAACTTATAAACAATGACATTGGTAATCTCCAAACTCTGCACCCCATGAAGTTCAGGTTTGTAAAAGGCAGATCATGTCGCCTAAACCTGATAGACTTCTTTGAAGCAGTCACCAAAGCCGTAAATGACAGTAAGGTGGTTCATACAGCCTAGATCTCACCAAGACTTTTGACACCATCCCCCACTCAGGAATTATAGATAAACTCACTAAGCTAGGTATAAATCCCTATGTCACAAGATGGGTTGCCAACTGGCTTACTGACAGAACCCACACTGTGAAAGTAGCAGACTCCAAATCCAACTTCAGACCAGTGTTAAGTGGAGTACCACAGGGTTCAGTCCTGGATCCTCTCCTGTTTGATATCTACTTCTCAGAAGTATAGGCTAACATTGAAGGTCTTTGGCTAATGAAATTCACAGATGACTGCAAACTAGGAGCCATAATCGAAACTCCTAACAATGTGGACATCTTACAAAGGGGCCTCACTGAGACAGATGCCTGGGCTCAAAGCCATGGCCTCAAGCTCAATGCCAAAACGTGCATTGTCATCCCTTTTGGTAAAAACTCTGCACCCATGAGCTACCACTTAGACGGTAGTGTACTTAACACTGAAAGTGTGATAAGAGACCTTGGGACACAGGTGGACAGTAGTCTCTCCTTTGATAATCACATTGCCACAGTCATCAGGAATTCTTCTACATGGCACACCTCATCACAAAAGGTTTCTCATCCAGGAAAAAAGAGGTCATAGTTCCCCTCTACTCATCACTCATTAGATCCATTATAGAGTACAACACCCCTTTTGGTATGTACCTCAGAAGACATCTACAACAACTTGAAAGGCTTCAGAAATACCTCACAAAGAGGATTACCAGCCTCAAACAGGCTGTCTCAAAAAACTCCAGCTTTACTCCGTTGCATATCGCCTACTCAGAGACGATCTCTGTCTAATATACAAAGCTATGTCAAACCCAGAGCTGTTGGACATGCTCCACTTAAAGAAATCCCAATCCCTCCAAGCTACATGCTCTAGGGACCTAAACCTTGTCACCACAATAAACAGAACATGCTGGTGGGATAGATTCCTGTCCCCTTCAACTCTTTATTAATTACTGTCCACAACTTCTCCTCTGGTTGAAAAAATATGCTTGACCTGTATATAAAACTAAAGGAACTAAAATATTTTCACTGCTTGTATCTTGCAGCCAGACAAGCTCAGACAAGCTCCACGTGGGTTTACAGAGTGGTCCTAGCAGCAAGGAACTCAAAAAAGCAACTACCCTCTGGATTTAAGTATATTTGCTTTTTTTTTCACTGGAAATAGCTTCTGTTGCTTACTTTAAACTAGCCCGAACTGTTTTTTTTCTGATTACTGCATTTATTTTTAAATCTGCACTTAAAGTTACATTTAGTCGAATTTAATCGAAACTTTGCTTGTTTGTTTGTTTAATTTAACTGTGGAGGCTGCCCACTAAAGTGTGCTAGCCTGTGTAACAAATTTGTCACTGTCTCTGCATTTTCTGTGTATTTCTACAAAAAAACAAAAAAAAAAAAATCCTTGTTTTCCCGCCTTTCTCGACTAGTTTAGACCAGTATACAGGCATTGCTGTATTCTGGGCTGTGGTGTAGTTCCTGTGTTGTCCATTACCTTACTTGGATAGAAGGAAGTTTCTTTGCTCACCAGTGGGAGTGGGGAGCCTTGAGCAGCCTACCTGTCCTTGGGGGAAGTGACCTCAGCACAAGAAGCTGTAGTAATTGGTTGTTTGGGACCATTCCTAGCTCTTTTGTAGTTCACTGCTTAAAATCCGCCTCTGGGCGTTTTTTCTGGCTATACTGCTCAGACAAGCTCCACATGGGTTTACAGAGTGGTCCTAGCAGCAAGGAACTCGAAAAAGTGACTCCCTTCTGGATTTAAGTATATTTGCTTTTTTTCCACTGGAACTAGCTTCTGTTGCTTACTTTAAACTAGCCTGAACTGTTTTTTTTCTTATTACTGCATTTATTTTTAAATCTGCACTTAAAGTTACATTTAGTCGAATTTAATCGAAAGTTTGCTTGTTTGTTTGTTTAATTTAACTGTGGAGGCTGCCCACTAAAGAGTGCTAGCCTGTGTAACTAATTTATCACTGTCTCTGCATTTTCTGTGTATTTCTACAAAAAAAACAAAAAAAACAAAAAAATAATCCTTGTTTTCCCGCCTTTCTCGACTAGTTTAGACCAGTATACAGGCATTGCTGTATTCTGGGCTGTGGTGTAGTTCCTGTGTTGTCCATTACCTTACTTGGATAGAAGGAAGTTTCTTTGCTCACCAGTGGGAGTGGGGAGCCTTGAGCAGCCTACCTGTCCTTGGGGGAAGTGACCTCAGCACAAGAAGCTGTAGTAATTGGTTGTTTGGGACCATTCCTAGCTCTTTTGTAGTTCACTGCTTAAAATCCACGTTTGCACGGCTTTGCGTGGTCGTGCGCATAGCGCAGTGCCGGTTAAACAAGGTTAAACTTGGTTAAGCAAGGTTAAACTTTTTGTGGCTCCGCCAAGTCTGCTCTTCAATTTTTCCCTTAGAACTGTTCTACTTGCAACCTAAACAGCCTATACTCTATCTGAAAAGCTCAGCACTTGCTCCTAAAGCATTTTTATACAGGTAAAGCACTCTTAAACAAAAGAAAGTACTTAATTCACCTAAATTCTGTTGAGTACACATCTCCCTATAGGTCCTTTCTGACCAAGTTACACAGCAATCTTTTTCACTATTTCTAGCATGTCGAAGGGTCAGTTGCTGGCGTCCTCTCCTGTTCAGCTGGTGAATCTGGGAATCTTGAGGCAATGTTACAATTGCCTCATGTACACAGACAACCCACTCCTCCTCCCAACAAATACAAATATATGCGAGAGATGCAACTATATAGCCAAACTGGAGGCTGAGCTCTCTCAATTCAGTACTGGCAAGACCAGTCAGGAGGAGAAGGTAACCATGCACACCACAAACCCAGTCTCACATAGAACTATCACAACAACAAACCAAACACATAAACACACAAAAACATACTCGGAGGCGCTGATTAAAAATCTACCAAAACAACAGAGGCCTCCAAAGCAGACACCCAAGCAACCACCACCTCAAGACATAGCACATGCAACACATAGTTCACAAAGTCAGTGTGCTAAACAGTCACAGCCCTTAAGGCCAAACAACATGCCAGACACTTGTAATAGGTGACTCCATAGTCAGACACACTGACGTTCCGCTCACCAGACTGAACAAGGAAAAGGTCACAGTAAGCTACCTGTCGGGTGCTAGAATCCGCCACATAACACAAGCACTCAGGTCACTCCACAGCAAGTACAAATATGACTCAGTCATTGTACATGCCAGTGTGAACGACCTGAGACGTACCTCCCTGGACTACATGAAAAGAGACATAGAGGAGCTCTCTGATTATGTAGCCCAGGCCAGTATGACCCTGACCCTGAGCAGCATCTTACCCTCACCAAGAATGATGCCACAGTACAAAGACAAAATGATCAGTTTTAACAATTGGCTTAATTTCTGGTGTCATTCTAAGGGGATCCAATGTCTGTCTGCATGGGATGACATGCTTGACAAGCCACGCTGCTTCGCAAGGGATGGCTTGCACCTGTCACCCCGGGCTTCCGGATATTGGCCAAGGCTCTTGCCACCCCCATAGTGCCTTTTTTAGGCAAGGCTCAAATGACAAACCTACCTCCCTAGAAAACACAAGTGGAAAAAAACTAAGGGTAATGCTGCTCAATGTCAGAAGTCTAAACCTCAAGATGCACGCCCTCGAGGCCCTCCTCAGTATGGAGAACATTGATGTCTGTGCAGTGACTGAAACCTGGTTCAAGGCCCCTGAGAGCACCCCAGCACTATCAGGTTTTACCTCATATCATGCTTTCCGGCCTCAAAACTTGGACCGAACCACAAAAGGAGGGGGAGTATCCATTTTCATCAAAGATACCCACACCTCCAGGTTAGTGGCAACGCACGAAGCATCGGAGACTATCCAGGTGCAACTAACCATAGGCAAAACTGCCTTACAGTTTGTAGCATGCTACAGACCACCCTCTCAAACTCAGGAACCCCACACAGCCTTCCTGAAGACACTGGAGAGTATGAATGTCTCTCCAAATACCATCATTTTGGGAGACTTCAACTACCCAAACATAGACTGGGAACATTACTCAAGCCCCAACACCCTAGCCCAAAGGTTCCTAGAATTCATAAACTCAAATGCAATGGAACAACTAGTCACCATTCCCACAAGAGGAGACAATATACTAGACCTGATCATCACAAACATGGGGACAAAATGCTCCACACTGGAAGTATATCCCTCTTTGGTAAGATCAGACCATAAATTAATCTCACTGGAAATCCACATCCCGCCCCCACCCCCTGCACAAAAGACCACAGTGAAGAACTTCTCAAAAGCAAACTTCACACTTCTTAAGACTAAAGTGGTATCCTTCAAGGCCCCTGGGCCAGTGGAAACCATGACCCACACTGCTGAATCCTTTGCAAATGCCTTCTATGGGCACCTTCAAGAATGCATGGATCATGCAATCCCAAATAAAACCAAGACCCATTCCCCCAAAGGCAGGCGCCCGGTCTGGTGGACCCCAGCCATAAACAAACTTTACAACAGGAGGAGAAAGCTACTACATGACAGAGCAAAATCCCTAAAAGGGAAGGCGTCTCTGATCAGTACTAGCAAAAAACTACGATCACTCATAAAATCATCCAAGGCCAACTTTGAGAGAAAAATCGCAAAAGACACAAAAGACAATCACAAGGCCTTCTTTAGCTATGTTAGAAACCTGGGTGGAAACTCCCAGATATGCTCAGAGTTAATCCAAAATGACACAAAATACACTGAACCCACTGACATTGCCAACATTCTGTCAGACAGGTTCAGTGCAAATATCTCCTCCCCCTCCCCCCCAAAAGGAGAAATAACTATCCCAGCAGAGTGTAGCCTCCCTAACATCTCAGATGCCCAGGTGAGAGCCGCTCTCTCTAAAGCTAAAAACACAGCATCAATGGGACCGGATGGTGTCCCGGGCTGTGTGCTACATGAACTCCAAGAGGAACTAAACCCACACATAAGGCTGCTGTTTAATCTTAGCCTTACTACAGGATACGTACCCAAAGAGTGGCGTACGGCAACAGTGGTCCCACTCCACAAAGGCGGTGCTTCTACGGACCCTGGAAATTACCACCCCATAAGCTTGACGAGCCTGGTCTGCAAAGCTATGGAGAGGATCATTATGGAACTCATAAACAAAGGCATTGGGGACCTACAGACATTGGATCCTACTCAATTTGGCTTTGTCAAGGGCAGATCCTGCCTTTTGAACTTGGTCGACTTTTTTGAAACAGTCACTAAGGCCATCGATGAGGGTAAGGCAGTTCACACAGCCTACCTTGACCTTGCAAAAGCCTTTGACACAATACCCCACTCGGGCATCATAGACAAACTCACCAGCTTAAATGTAAACCCATACGTCACAAGATGGGTTGCAAACTGGCTCAAGGACAGAACCCACAGGGTCAGAGTTGCTGGAGCTATGTCAGACTCTAAGCCAGTCACAAGCGGTGTCCCACAGGGCTCAGTCCTGGGACCCCTCTTGTTCGGCATTTATTTTTCCGAGGTACAGGCAAACATAGGAGGATTGTGGCTGACAAAGTTCGCAGATGACTGCAAACTGGGCCATAATTGATACTCCAGCGGACACAAACATCCTTCAGAGAGGCCTCATAGAAATGGATAATTGGTGCCAGAGCCATGGCCTTAAGCTGAACACCAAAAAATGTATAGTCATACCCTTTGGGAAAAACAAGGTACCGACAAATTACCACATAGGCGGTAATCCATTAAGTACAGAAGAGGTAATCAGGGACCTAGGGACCCAGGTTGACAGTAATCTCTCATTTGACACTCACATTGCCAAAGTGGTTAGGAAGACCTTCTATATTGCCCACCTTATCACGAAGGGTTTCACATCTAGATCAAGAGAGGTCATTGTGCCCCTGTACTCTTCTCTTAACAGGCCAATGATTGAGTACAATGCCCCATTTGGGATGTATCTCACCCGACACCTGCAGCAGTTGGAAAGACCCCAAAAGTTCCTCACCAAGAGGATAAAGGGTCTTAAACATATGTCATATGCTGCCCGACTGAAAAACTCCAGCTCTATTCAGTCGCATACCGCCTACTCAGAGGTGATCTGTGCCTGACGTACAAGGCCATGTCCAATCCTGAATTAATGGACATGCTCCACCTCAGAAAATCCAAATCCATCAGAGCCATGAGAACAAGTGACTTAAACCTCAACACAGAAATAAATAGGACGTGCTGGAGGGACAGATTCATAACCCAGAGGCTCCCTACACTCTGGAACAGAATCCCAGTCCATGTTAGGCAGAGCCCCTCACTGACTCTATTCAAGAGAAATCTCGACGAGTGGATGGGAGATCGTAGGTTTACCCCGGGGGTCATCTCTGTGTCACTACTAGACAGAGGCATAGTAAACTAAACCCTAAAAGGGCGTAGTATTCTCATCCCAAGGGGTGGTGTAAGCCACATACACTCTGGCTAGGCTTATAAATGCCTTAGGGCAGATAGCCTAGTACGAACCTATGAACCTATGAACCATAACAAGAGCTGCCGGTTTCTCCGTTTTCATATTATACTCTTGAATGAACTACCTATCTATATCAAACAAACCTCCTCATTAGCACTCTTCAAGAAAAATCTTGATGATTGGATGGGAGATAGGAAATTCACCCCAGGGATCACTTTTGTGGCTCTGCTCGACAGGGGCACAGGAAAATAATTTTCTTGGGTGGTGAAAGCCAGGGTACCTATTTGGCTAGGCTTATATAGGCCCTAGGGCCAATAGCCTAGTACCTTCCTATGAACCTATGAATAGTAAGGCACAGAGGTAAACTACCAGGAGATTCTTCAACATTACACAGACACACATATATTCACATACACACACACACACTTCACCCCAGGGATCACTTTTGTGGCTCTGCTTGACAGGGGCACAGGAAAATAATTTTCTTGGGTGGTGAAAGCCAGGATACCTATTTGGCTAGGCTTATATAGGCCCTAGGGCCAATAGCCTAGTACCTTCCTATGAACCTATGAATAGTAAGGCACAGAGGTAAACTACCAGGAGATTCTTCAACATTACACAGACACACATATATTCACACACACACACACACACACACACACACACAATCACTCACACCAAACACATACTGACAAATTAGAAATTCAGCTACTGCATGTCTTGGGGATGTACTTTAGTTTGTTTGTGTCTTTCGGCTTTTCGCAATTAGGGGTTGCCACAGCGGAACTCCCGTCCACTAATGATTGGCAGTTGATTTTTACGTACCGGCTTGCCAGGCCTGATGCACAACCTTCAATGAAGGTACGCCCATTCATGCATGTCTCCACGCAGAAGATGCTCTAGCTAAGAATCAAACCAGACAGCTTCTTACTGTGAGGCGACAACGCTACCGCAGCACCACCACTACAGGTCTGGGGATATACTTTAGTACAATGTGAAAAACACACCAGGATGACATGTAGAAACACAATATAACAAACCATTTGCCCATGCTTATGAATTACAGCTGACCGCTACAGTGACCTTTTAAACAGCCACCACAATCCATGAATTTAACCAGGAAAGAAGGAAAATGGAAGTACAATCTGACAATTCCAGGTTTCCAAGTAAGGAAACTGTCCCAGTGAAACTGACACATTAAAAGAAAGCACATTGTCTTACTCCTGAATAACTGCTTAACATGTTTTGCAAACAAAGTTATTACCTTAAATGCACGGAAACACAACTGACAATAATCAAAACTACCTTTTTCAAATTCTAAAGCTAATGATTTAAAATATGGTATTCCATATGTATGGACTTAAATGCAAGCCCATTTATGAAGATGGCACAGCCACCTTACTTTGATAAATAAAAGATGTTTTGTTGTGACATCTTTCAAGTTACTGCAAGTGTTCCTTATATGTATTGCTGAGCCACTGTGGTCAACATAAGCAGATATTAGGCAGCTGTGTGAGATCAACAGTCTTCAAGGTAAAGGGATATGCTCTTTCCCCAGGAGATTTTGTGATCTCAGAGTTAGTATATATAATTAGCAGAGGGTGTGGTGGTGCAGAAGGGCTTCCCTGCATTAGACATTTTGTTTTTTGCTGCACATTCCAAGGATTATGCCCGGAGCATGCACAGTAGCATGTCAATGTGTTTTTGTCAGTGTGAGTCGACATCAAGCACATCAGTGTTTCCATGGATCAGCTTTTCCAGATCTATCTCTATATATGTGTGTATTGCTCTTACACACTTAGAAAGTTGATAGAGTAACAGGTTTTGCATTAGCATGATTTTTCTGAAGGGTGTGAAGTCTGAAACTCAAATGTCTGTCATTATTTTCTAACTTCAGTCTTTAAAGATGTGGCACTAATTTGCCAGAAAACTACAATTTTATGAAAAATTGACCAAAAATATGAGGAGAAAGTCTGGACATTCTGCAAAAATATGTGCAGTTGAGAGGTATGGTACAGCTTGGCAGCTGGCCAAGGAAGCTATGCCATGATACTTATTTTTGAACTGTCGGCAATAGAATTCATTTCATAGTAATTCATAATTTAGAATGAACATTTTGATTGGTCTGCCCAAACAGTGTACTCAGTTTTAAAAAATAATCAGATTTCATTACATAAATAATAATTTTCATTGGAAATTAATGATAAATTTGCTCTGGCTATAGTGTATTTTACTGTATCATAAACTGCCTTTAATTCATTAAGACTTAATAGTTTAAGATTAGTGTTTGTACAAGAGCTGTGTACTTAGCTATAAGAGAATGCTAAGAAAATCCCAAAGCAGGGAGCATTCAACCTTGACAAGGGAAACTGAAAGACCAGACCAGTGACTCTGGGTTGAGATCTGTGTTCAGATTAAGGAAACCAGACAAAAGAGTGTGGAATTCACATTGCTAAGAACTCAGGAAGAGGTCATTTTACCAGGGAGAGATTGTTTTCACAGCAGTTCTGGATTGCGTTAAGGTAATGTATTACCTTGTGTGAAAGACTGTAAGACTTTCCCTGCAATTCATTAGCAATCATGCTGACATCATGCTAAGCCTACACTATTTAAGCACATTAGCATGACAAGCAGCAGTGCAAACCTAATATGCATGCTACTCATCACTCCTACATGTTTGCAAGCACCTGTTTGTGGCCAGGAGTAGTGTTTGCAGTCATTGAAAGGTGTCTGCAAGCATGAGCATAGAATGCAAACAAACTTGCCTATAGACAAACCTAATATGTGAAGAAGTGGTTTAGCCCAGAAATACTAAGGGCAAGTATATTGAAAGTATTCTAAAGGAGGGAAAGTGAAATGGTGGAATTGAATGCAAATAACTTTGGTTGTACTGCAGAAGTAATTAAGAGGGGAGGGGAACTGAGGGCAATGTATTAGGATACTACAGGGAAATGAATTGTCAAATAAACATTTGTAATATAAATGCTGCCATGCTGATACAATGATAATCTCAATGACAATACTTACACGTGCACATAAATAAAAACTGAGATGCTAACAAGGGATGTGAGATGGACATTAAGCTACAGTGTAACAAAAAGGAGTTAATGTGATATACATGTTAATAAAATGCTGAGCTAAGATAAAAGTTAGCAAGGGCAGTAGATCCCTTAAGTGATAAATGCACAGACTGCCATTTTTGCATATGAAATGTATATACAAATAATGTATGTATGCTATACAACAACAGTGCTGTATTCTCCACTTCAGCATGTATGCGCAAAAAGAAATAAGCCTTACAGCAGTTGTGTCATGCGTATGAGAAAGAGACATGTTTTTGCCACAACTATTATTGGCACCTATAGAAAAGGAGTTTATCAACTATAAACTTGTAATAGCATGTGTTGCATTGTTGTGTAAACAGTAAATGGTACTATAATAACACTGAACATACATAACTGACAAATGACAACCCAGATCTGATGACATGTCAATATTTCAAGTTTTCCATTGGTAAATGGCACACATCTCATACATCATGATACTGGGCATGCTTACAAAGAATTACAGGGAACAGTAACATAACAGCAATTCAGCAGCACCAACACACAAGAAAGTGTCATAACAGAGGCCCAGTCAACTTTCTGATAATCTGGCAGCATGCTTTACAGTAAGAAACATTTTAAGGAAGCTCTCATCTGCTAATAAGCTGTAAAGTGTGAAGAAAAAAACTGAAGTAATAAAGAAATGTTTTGATGAAAACACGCAATACAGAGCATACTTATTTTGAAAATAAGTAATGCCTGTGAATAATGACTCACATAATAAATACTTGCATCTTGTCATTTTCAAACACATCCCAGGACAGATATTAGAGGGGTCCATACCACTCATGGATACCACAAATCGGTTGCATATTGTTGGGACTTACACACTGTTAAGAATGTGTTTTACCATCTGGGAATCGAACCCACAGGATAAAGAATGCAAAAACTGAAACTTAGCTTATTAATTATTATTACTACTGAAGAATGTCCTTTTAAGTATAGCAATTATATATATATATATATATATATATATATATATATATATATATATATATACATATATATATATACTGATTTCAGAATGAATGCAGATATACTTCAGAGAGGCCCATATGTGTTTAATTTTAAGTAAACATGGGAATGAATTCCTATGTAAAAGGTAGTATCTCTATTGATAAGTATATTTCAGATTGATGGAGTTGCATGACTTGAGTAGTACTGGTTGGACTATGTTGCATACATACTTCACAAGACATACTCCCCGGGATTCATGAAGCTTGCGCCAGGCTCAGGCGTAGCGTCGGCAATCTAACACCAAATATGGTCGCCGAGCAATTCAGGTAAGAGCTGTTTTCACGTGCACTACCTGCGTACGCCACGGCCGCACAGCTCCCGGCACATGTATGCTAATTACTCCATGCACAGCAGTGTAGCATGCAAATGAAGGTATATAGAAATTCATGAAGTGGTTCAGGCGTAGTGTAAGCATGCAGAAATGTAAACCGAAAAAAACGGTTTACATTTTTTCAAACATACAATCGGAGCCATGACAGTGGACCAAACTCACGTATTATACTGTTAACATATGCCAATGGCTAAATATATAGCCATTGGCATAAAAAAACATGCACAACACATAAAACAGAACATTTAATGTCATGGCCATACTAATGCAAAGTAAAATCGTAGTGCATCGGTGTGCAAACGGGATCACAATGAAAATATATTTATATGTAATAAAACTGCAATGTAACACATTTCATGAATCCCCCATAACAGTCAATGGCACGCATGCTACACCACACCATGGCGCAAGGGTTGCTAAGGGGCTGTGACAGTGTTCCGTGCGGTAACTAGGAATTAGTAGTCAATGCCATGCAAATGAGACAAGTAATACTGAATCACAAAATCCCCGATGGAGTAAGGATGTACCTCACAGTGTAGCGATACAACACCGAGGTATGGCCTGGAGATAAAGATGATATCAAGAGAGGGGTGCGCCACCTTAGCTGTAAGTACATTGGAGCATTGCTAATCCAGTTTGCCTGTTGCTAAGCAAAGCCAGAGGATCGGTGTGTGTTGAAGTAGCCATAGCTTTGCTTAGCCGAGAGCACACAAGGTAACTGAATGTGCATGTGAACGTGGATGAAAACGCACTTGAAACCCGGTAAACGGCTGTGTGCAGTGCGCACCACAGCTGAAACAGGAAGGATACGAGAAGAAAATAAGGAAATGCTGCAGCATGGTAATTGGAGTACAAATGAGTAATTAACACCTAGGAAACCACAGTGGGCCAATGACAACAGCAAACAAGGCTGCTAGCAGCTACATGCAGAACAGGAAAGGGGAGGTGCCGTCCTGCAAAGAAAAGAGAACTGTCACAGCAGAATAAAGCAAACTTGCAGTAGATCAGCTACATAACACATTTCGCTACACAATCCCGGGTTGGGGAAGTACAAAACAAGAAAGCCGGCAGCTGAATGCATGCCTGACAATGGGATGGGAATTGAGTTGAAAAGTGAAGTAAAGGGCAATAGATGAATCACAGCAGCCAAGCGTAATTCAACACCAAAGGCCCCACAATAGCAGTACCTGCTGTAAAACCCATAATTAAGATACTCTGCAGCTGGAATTGCACATACACACCCAATTACACCAGCATCATCCACTGCACAATAGTATAAGGTGTGAAAGCCCTCACACACACTTGTGTATTCCCAGGCATTCTGCACCATTAGTGTATACAGACGGGGAACTTTTAATATATACATGTTAGGGGCTGCCATAGCTTTGATTCTCCAGCATGTGTTGGAAACTGAAGGTGTCATGGAGGATGATGCTGACAACCATCTCAGGCACTGGAGGTGGAAAAGAGTGTTCAGATCCAGGGTGACCTGCCAGGGGCTACATGATCTGGAGATAGTAGAGCGTTACAGGGTGAACAGGGACACCATACAGCAACTTGTTGAGCTGTGCAGGCCACACCTCAGAGCCAGAAATAACAGAGGGGAACCCATCCCAGTGGACACGAAGGTATGTGTAAGCTTGAGAATACTAGCCACAGGTACCTTTCAAAGGTCAACTGGGGATATCATGGGGATCTCACAGGTATCAGCAACCAGGGTACTCCACCAGTTCCTGGATGCCATGTTACCACATGCCAATGAACACATATACTTCCCCTGAATGCAAGAGGAGTTGGGCAGCAATATGCATCTCTTCCACCATGTGACAGACTACCCAGAGGTACTGGGTGCAATAGACTGCATGCACATACGCATTAAGTCACCACCCGTTGAGCAGGGTAGGCACTACATAAACCACAAGGGATACCTCTCCCTCAACTACCAGGTCATGTGCAATGCCCAGGACATTATTATGGATGTGTGTGCTGGCAGCCCTGGAAGCTATCACGACTCCCACATCTGGCATACCTCACAGCTGTATCAGGTATTTGCCAGGGGGGACATCCCATATGGCCACCTGGTGGGGGATGCTGGCTATGCACTGGAACCATGGATGATGACTCCCATCAGAAATGCACACACACCCATGGAAAAATTCCATAATAAGGCACATGCAGAAACCAGAATCATCATAGAGCGTGTGTTTGGGATGCTGAAATCACAGTTTCGTTGCTTGAACATATCTGGTGGAGCCTTGCAGTACTCTTCAGGCATGTGTGCCCACATCTTCATAGTATGTGCCATGCTACACAATATGATCCTGCGGAAACAGCTGCAGCAGACACAGAATGTTGAAGGCCCTCACAGCCCACCACCATTGCTAAGGGCCCCACAGGCACAGAGGGACTCAGACCATGAACACCCTGTGCCAGCCCCAGTAGGCAGAGAGAGGAGTGCCCAGGATACCCATGCCTGGCAAAGAGGGAATGTATAGCACACACACTGACAGTGTAGGCACCTACAGACTGACACCCTTCCCCACCTGCACATGCAGTAAACATGGATGGCACACACACACGACCACCTGTAAATTGTCATGTATAGGTGGTCAACTGTGTGCATCCTACATAGGCAGCCCTCAACTATTGTACACACAACTGCCGATGGCACAAGGTAAGTCAATACCTGAACAGTAAATTAAGCTATCAGCATGTGTTTATACTGCATGTATAGGTTCATAGGTACATAGATAGGTACATGCCTAACTGCCCAAGGCCATTCATAAGCCTAGCCAAAATGTGTCTGCTGTCACCACCCCATTGATTAACTAACTGCCCCTTTGTGGAGGAGAACCAATTGCGGGATCCCTGGGGTGTATCCACTGTTCCCCACCCACTCTGCAAGGATTCCCTGGAGTGTTAGTGAGGGGCTCCTTATAATGTAATCAGGGATGTAGTTCCAAAGCATGGGGAGTACCCGTCACTCCAGCATCTTCCAGTTATGGTTGTGGCAAGGTGGAACTCATTACAGTGTGTGGCTCACTGTGACATGGATTCCCATAAGTGGAGCATATCCATTAAGCCTGACTTGGACACGGCTATGTTGGCCAGCAAATATCATCTCTGAGCAAATGAGATGCTACTGAGTAATGCAAGAGTTTATGCAGTCTGGCAGCATAGGACACATGTCTGAGGGCATTATCCCTCTTGGCGAGGTATGTTCGTGGGTCTTCCAACTGTTGGATGTGTCTTCTGAGGTACATCCAAAATAGGTTATCATACTCAATGATGGGATTGATGAGTGATGAGTAAAGGGGCACAATAACCTCAGTCTGTTTAGATGCGAACCCTTAAGTAATCAGATGGCCTACATAGATGGATGTCCTAACTTCTTTGGAGATATGATTGTCAAAGGAGAGATCACTATCTAATGTAGTCCCCACATACCCATTATGTCATCTGAATTATAGTGTCTGCTACTCATGTGTTAATATTTGTGTGTGTAGTTTCCCAAAATGGGATGACCATGCAGTATGTGGCCTTTAGCTGGAGGCCATGACTCTGACACCCTGTGTTGGTCTATATGAGGCCCCTTGAAGGACATCTGTGACAGCTGGACTGTCAGCTATGGCTCCCAGTCTGCAGTAATCACCAAACATGGTCTGCTGTAGTCCACCTGTGTTAGCCCGTACCTCTGAGAAGTATATGGCAAACAGTAGGGGTCCCAGGACTGAGTCCTGTGGGACACCAGTTGTGACTGGTCAAGAGTTAGACCTGGAGGCTGCTAGGCTTACCATGTGGGTTCTGTGTGTAAGCCTGTTGGCAAACCAACCTGTGATGTATGGGTGTATATACTGGCTGGTGAGTGTAGAAATAATACCTGAGTGGGGAATGGTGTCAAAACCCTTGGTGAGGTCCAGGCAGTATGTGTGAACTACCACTCCCCACAGCAAAAGTCTAGGTGACTGTAAGATGTCAAACAGGTTCAGTAGGCATGATCTTCACTCAGTCAAGCTGACCTGGGTTGGGTCAAGTGTCTGGAGGTTACCATTGTCTATGTTAATGAGTGCCATGAGGATGAGCTCCATAGCCGTGCAGATCAGGATACTCAGGCTTATGGGGTGGTAATTACCATGGCCAGTTGTATCACCAGCTTGGTGGAGTGGAACAGTTGTTGCCATGCACCATTGAATGGCCATGTAGCATGTGTAGAGGCTGATGTTGAATTGCTATATTAGGCGGGGGGGGCACTTTGTCTTGTAGTGTCTGCAGGATGCAGTCTGGGACACCATCTGCCTCCATTGATGCTCTGTCATGCCATTTGAAAGGGCCATTACCACCTGTATATCTTAGATGTCTGGGATACTGTACATTTTGGGTATTGTTGTGGGCCCTGTAGGGGGTGAAGCTTGCTCCAAATGCATCATCAAGTGTGTTGGTGATATCAGTAGGGTCAGTATATTCAGTACAATATTGCACCAGCACAGTGCAAATCTGTGTGTTACTGCTTAGATCCATGACATAGCCAAAGAAGCCTTTGTGGTCATATTCCCGAATCCATGCCTATTTACCTGTGGATGTCAGCCTTGGATGATTACATGAGTAACATAAGTATCTTGCTAATACTGGTCACGGATGTCTGCATGTCTTGGGATTTGCTGTTGTTCTAGACTACTGTCCTACTTCTGTTGTATAGCCTGCATAATGCAGGAGTTCAGCAGACTGGTGTCCTTGTGTAGGAGTAGCGAGTTTTGGTTTACCATTGATGGCATGACCCATACATCTTAGTAGGTGCTTATAGAGTGCATTTGTAATTCTGTCTGTACCTTGAGCAGTGTCATCCCTAAGAGTGGGGGCTGTGAACCCTCCCACCTCTGTCATTAGCACTGTGAATTTAGCTGTAGGAAAGGTATTTACTGTGTGTTCCCTGGGTGGGGGAGATGGTTGGGAGTTGAAATCATCAGTGAATAGTTCATGGTCAGATCTAAACAGTGACCAGTTTACCTCTGTATAGTGCACCTGTTGCACATGTCAGTGATTACCACTTCTAATATGTTTTCACCTCTTGTTAGTCAATCTACCAACTGATACAGGCCATATGAGGTGATAAATCCCAGGAAGTGCTCAGGCGGATGGGTATGTCGATAATACCAGAATGGGGAATTGTGTTAAAAGCCTTTGAGAGATCAAGGTAGGGTGTGTGGACCTCCTTACTCTCATCTAATGCCTTGGTACCTGTCTCAAAGAGGTCCACCAGGTTTAGGAGGCATGGTCTGCCCTTAACAAACCCAAACTGGGTGGGGTCAAAGGTTTGGAGGTACCCAATGTCTCAGTGAATGAGATCCATGATGATGTGCTCCATAGCCTTGCAGACCAGGCTGCTCAGGCTTATAGGGCAATAGTTCCCATGGTCTGCTGTGGCGCAACCTTTGTGGAATGGGATAATTGTTGCTGTGCGCCATTCAGGGGGCACAAAGCCTGATGCAAGGCTATTACTGAACATGGTGCTTAAGTGGGGAGCCAGTTCATTCTGATGTTCATGTAAAACCCAGCCTGGGATATTGTCCAGTCCCATCGATGCTGTGTTTCTGGCTTTAGAGAGTGCAGCTTTTACCTGCGTAGTTGGGATTACAGGGACATCTGCAATCCTCCTGTATAGATATGGGCCCTTTAGGGGGTGAGAGGGGGGTAAAGTTAGCACTGAACCTATCTGCCAGGATGCTGGCAATATCAGTTGGTTCTGTAATGTTCGTGCCTTTGTGCTGTAACTCAGAGCAGATCTGGGTGTTGCCATTGAGATTTTTGACATAGATATAGAATGCATTGTGGTTGTCCTTGGAATTAGTGGTGGTTTTGTTCTTGTAGCTAGCTTTGGAGGATCTTATAAGGGATCTCAGCTTCTTACTGAGGCTGACCAGGGAGCTCCTCCACTTATGGGATTATACTCTCTTTTGCAACAGTTTCTTCCTTCTGTTGTACAGTTTGTTTATGGCAGGGGACCACCATATTGTCTTCCTTCTTTTGGATGATAGCATCTTGGTTCTGCTTGGGATAGCATGATCCATGCACTTGTGTAAGTGCTTATAGAGTGCATTTGTGTAGGATTCAGCAGTTGTATCTGTATTGTCCATCTGCATGGGTGCCATGAAGTTCACCACTTCTGTCTTAAGAAGCATGAAGTTGGCTTTGTAGAAATATTTTACTGTGGTTTCCTTAATGGGGGGTGGGGGCGGGATGTGGATATCAAGGGTGATTCGCTTATGGTTGGATCAGACCAACGAGGAGTTGACTTCAGATGTGGAACACCAGTCACTCATGTTGGTAATTACGAGGTTTAGGATATAGTTGCCCCTGGTGCGGGTGTGGATAAGTTGATCCAAGGCATTGGAGTTTATATATTCCAGAAAGCGTTGAGCTAATGAGTTGGTACACAAGTAGTTTTCCCAGTTAATGGTGGGGTAGTTGAAGTCGCCCATTAGTAGGGTGTTTGGTTGAACCCTAATAATTTCCAGTACATCAAGAAAAGAGGAGTGGGAATCCTGGGGCCTGGTGGGGGATCTGTAGCAAGCTACAATTTGGATTGCAGTTTTTCCCAGAGTTAGTTGCAATTGGATAACCTCGGATGCATTGTGCTAAGCAACTAGCCTTGAGGTGTGGATATCCTTAATGAATATGAACACACCTCCGCCCTGGGTGTTTCGGTCCAGGTTACATAGCCGAAAAGTGTGGTATGAGTTATAGCCTGGTAGTGCAGGTGTGCTCTCTGGAGCCTTGAACCAGGTCTCAGTTACTGCACAGATATCAATGTTCTTCATTACAAGGAGTGCCTCGAGTGAGTGCATTTTGAGATATAGATTTCTAGCATTGAGTAGCATTACCCTCAGTTTTTGCTTGCCTGTTCCTGTAATGGTGGTGAATATGTTATTTGAACCTTGCCTAAAAAAGGCACTATAGGGGCAGCAAGAGCCTTAACCAGTATCCTGAATCCCAGGGTCAACAGGTGCAGGCCATCTGTGGCCAAGCATCGTGATCTGTCAACCATGACATCCCAAGCAGACAGATACTGGATTCCCTTAGAATGACACCAGAAGCATAGCCAATTGTTGAAGTCAATCATTTTGTCCTTGTACTGCGGTATCATTCTGGGTGATGGCAGAATGCTACTCAGGGCTAGGGTCATACCTGCCTGGGCTACAAGATCAGAGAGCTCTTGCATGTCTCTTTTCATGTAGTCCAGGGAGGTACATCTCAGGTCATTCACACCAACATGGACAATGACAGAGTCATATTTGTACTTGTTGTGGAGTGACCTGAGTGCATTGGTTATGTGGCAGATCCTGGTACCTGACAGGCAGCTGACAGTAACCTTCTCCTTGTTTAGCCTGGTGAATGGGACATCAGTGTGCCCGACTATAGAGTCACCTATGACTAGTGTGTTGGGTACATTTTTTTTGCCTTATTGGCTGTAGTTGAGTGGCACACTGAGTCTGTGGGCTATATGTTATTGGGATTGTGTTGGGGGATGGAGGTTGCTTGCGTTTCTGCTTTGGAGGTCTCTGTTGCTTAGACTGATTATTATTGAGAGCCTCCGTGAATGTATTTGTGTTACTATGCGTGGATTTGGTGGTGTAGATTTAGTGAGACTATGTGATGAGTGTGGTGTGGTGCAAATGTTTACCTTCTACACATGACTGTCAAGTTCAGTCTAGGTTGGAGAGAGCTTTACCACCAGTTTGGCTAGATAAGTGCATCTCTCATAGGTTGTAGTGTTGGGTGGTAGGAGGAGAAGGTTGTCTCTGTACATGAGGCAATTTTTACATTGCCTCAAGATGCCCAGATTCATCAGATAGTCAAGAGAGAACACTGGGAGCTGATCCTTGGACATGCCTGAATATAAAACTGTTTTCCTCTAGGTAAGTGATGAAAGTGAGTACAAGAGCTGTTTTACTCTAAGCAAGTGAGAAAAGTATGTACAAAAACTGTTTACCCCTAGGCAATGAGGAAGATTGAGTGCTATAGTAATTAATAGCTTATTTAGTGCTTACAAGTTCTGAACAAGTGCTGAGCATGAATAAGCAATCCAGATAGGGTCTTGGATAACATAAACACAGTGTCCCCCCCCCAACAGGTACACAATCGTATATCCATGTACACTACAGAGCCCCTGTAACCACAACTATGCAGGTACAAGCTGCACTCAGGGTGCATGAGACCTGTCCACATCCCAGGTTGTATCATACACATATAGCAAAACAATTTGCTCTCCACATACACATCATGTAAAACATAGCTTCATGTCAGGCTGTGTATACACTGAATGGTGCACACCGACAGTTATCACAACCCACAAAGGGGGAGACACCACTGATAATTGGAAGTACTGCACTACTACCCTGCTGAGTCTGGTCTGAAAGGCCATGGACCTTGATCAACTTATTTGATGTCAGCAGTACAGATGTAGATGACAGTAAGGTTGATTTCACACTGCATATCATAACCTTGCCAGGTCATAGGACATCATCACCCATACTGTGTTCCACCTAAACTCAGTATACTAGATGTACATTCCTATGTCACAGGAGTATTTTGCAACTAGACTGCTGGCAGAACCAACACTACAGAAGGTGTCTGAATAATATATGCACATCACACCAGTGGCTGCTACAGTAAGACAGGGTTAAATCATTGTATTCCCCCTCATTGTAGTCTATACCACACAGACTAACAGAAGGCATCTGCCTATTGGAGTATGTGAATGACTATGACCTAGGAGCAATAGCTGACTCAGAGTGCTGTGGACAACACAAAGAAGGAGCTTTGTGGGTGAGGTGTGTGACATATGGCCACAATCTGACAGCTACATATTGCATTGTCACCCCTATGTTAATAACCCTGTACCCATGAACTGCCACCTAAGCAGCGGTCAAAATAATGGACACTGTGTGTAAGGAATGCAGCTGGGCAGTTGTCTTTCCTGTGATAGTTACATCACCACACCTGTCAGGTAGTCTTAAGTGGCAACCCTAATCATGACAGGGTGCCATCCATGAATATAGAGATCATTGTTCAGCCATACGCAAAACTCAAGTGACCCATATCAGATCACATATTTCCTTTAAGGGGTATTGGCCATGTTCAGATGACCTACACCAGCCTTCCCAATCCCCATCTCCACTATGTAGCATGATGCCTATCCTGAATAAAGCCATGTCCAACCCAGTGATGTTGGACATGCTACACATACACATCCTGATCTCAAACACATACTCCATGGACATCCACCTTCCTAGTACAAGGATCACCACATGCTGGACAGATCCTTGTCCCATACACTTTACATACTCCTGCCATACTATGCATCCCTGTCCAGCAAAGCTGCACATTGCCTCTCTTTAAGACATGGTGTGATGACCGCATGGTAAATGTATCATTAACCCTGTAGATCAGTTATATGGCACTACTTGACCTGGTCCCAGAAACCCGCCTGTCGGCTACAGCTAGGTAACCTTTCATCCTAGGTTCATACATGGCCCAGGGCATATAGCCTACTAGGTGACTTTGACCGTACATGCTATAGTTGATATCCATCCCTGCAAATACCATCAGGCTAGCCAGTGTCCCATGTATATCACATGTGCAACACAGGTGATACATGGCAGGATGTTGAACTGCTGTACAGTACCATGTAGATGTATATGGCAAAACACATACATGTAAAACCTTCCATGAGCAAGTCTGCAAGGTCACAGGTCATGTCTGTTAAGGCAGTGTACGTCTTTATATGTGAAATGTACACAGCATCAAGGTCGACTGCATTAATGTGGACACATCCAGGCATGTGCTGATAGGTAAGAACACCAGTACAGGCAAACAGACATGCCTACGTCAAGACAGCATCCACATATAGTATGAGCAATCTAGTCAGGTGACACACACATATATGGTGATAATATCCATTCACCATTGAGTGTTAAATGTGTGTGACACAAACATGTCAGTGGAGTCAGTGTCATGTAGATTTGCAAAGACAACTATTTAATTGTAATAAATGTGATACACATGTATGTTCAGCTGTAGCTCTGTAGGTCTCTGTGAGTTACTGTGACCTATCTCCATCATTATGTCTTCCAGGTATGCCACCTGCAAGGCTACCACCTTATACCAGTTTGGAGAATGAGGCCCTCATCCCATACCTACATGATATTTATCATGTACTGTTCAGCCATGTGCCACAGGATGCACAACAGCAGGATGCTCTGTGGCAGGAACTTCGCAGGAGGGTTAATGATGTAGATGGCCACAACTGCACATACCAGCAGGTGCGCAGACACTGTACAGACCCAATTAGATGGGCGAAACAGCATGCAAATGCACTCGCCAGGGAATAAGGTGCAACAGGTGGTGGGCCACCAACCCAGCCCCTACTCACACTTACTGAGGAGCTACTGGCTAACCTGGGGACACCTGCAGAACAACATCCACAAGCCTTAGCTGATATTGTGGAGGTGGGTGTCTCTCAACCATCGAGCCTGGAGTTGCCTGGTAAGTCACTACTGCACATATAGCAACTATATTCCATATGGTTACATGTGTCACTGTACAATATGTAATGTAGCATCACATGCAAGGCATGTATACACACATCCACATACTATAGTATGCTACTCTGTGTATGCACACATGTGCATACTCCATAGTATAGTCTATTGTACTGGCATATGCGTTAACATGCACATTGCACCCTGTAGCTATCATACAGGTGTGGATAATGATCATACTGCTGTGTCACTCCTATTTAGGTACCTCTGGCATTCTGCTGCAACAGCAGTCCATTGCAGGTGAGACTGTTATTATTTATCAGGCATGTTAATGCACAGATCTATCTGCCATGTGGCCATTTACCACATGTACACATAATGTATGGTCCTGTCACAATATCCAGGTCGGAGCTGCAGTGCATCACAATAGCTACCCATGTGCAATACTTGCAAACTATGTGAAACACTGACATGAATCCTCACAAACTGTCATTTCCAGATGTGTGGACAGCTGTGCATACAATGGTGAAGGTGTTGTTAACTGTAGGGACATGTACTACAGATCAGAACTGCACATGTGGGGAATACAAACAGTAACACACAGTGAGCTGGGGTATGGCCAGCCCACAGGATTCACTGGTGTGGATTATACCCCTACTATGAATGTCACACAATGTGATGTGCTATCTGACATGTCCATGACATATAGTGGGTTGGCTGCAACACTGCCTAACTATCCTGAAAAACATATCACACATACCAAACATACCACCCTTTGTCTGCATAACCCTGTCGTCAGTGGAGCATATGACATTTATGGGTGTATGTCATATGGGACTACACAGACATGTGAAATAGGCGCCCGTCACAACCATTTGGCCAACACATGTTCACACATGGCCATGGAGGATTGCCAGAGACATGAAGCAACACACCCAGTAGACTTGATGTGGTTGTGTGTACACCCTGTCATACATTGGCTCCACATGGTCCAGCTATGGCCTTTGTGTAATGGTTATATTGCAGATGTGGAACACTAAACATCCTACAAGCCTGTGCACATCTTGTGTAGGCGTGACAACAATCTACCACATAAGATGCGTTGAACATCTTGAGTGTGTCACGACATGACAGCAGTCACCTGTACAGTATCTACATACATACACAGACAACCACATAAGCCCACAGATACAGTACATTCCCCTTGCTGGTGTTGGACATCACTGTCATCCTTGCTTCTTGTGTGTGTGTGTGTGTGTGTGTGTGTGTGTGTGTGTGTGTGTGTGTGTGTGTGTGTGTGTGTGTGTGTGTGGTACACAGATGTCATGTGGGACATGGTGTACCGACGAGTTTGCCATATCTGCCCATAGTTGCCAAGCAGCAGCAATATGGTTGCAGATGTGCAGGGATGTCATCCGTATACCCTTCAGTGACCTGTGTCACACATTCCACATCATGGTTTAGTGTGTATACACCTCAGTGACGTGGGTCACATTCCACAGTATATATGTATTGTATCTGAACAAAGTCATGGCTATCAACTGTGTCTGTAACTCACACTGTATAGCAATAGAGATGCCTCACGATTCCCTGCAATGGCCATGCACATCAGCTAAATGTGCAGTATATCTGCAGGGCAGACAGACAACACTGCATTGGGACACCATTACACCACTGTATATTTGACAGGACACCATTGTGTTAAACATGTATGCATGCATGTCATTGCACACATCAGCAGATCACATGTCAAACTACATGTGACTGTCAAGGTCATATGCCACGCATCAGGCAGGTGTACTGTTAACCTGTGCTGGACTACTATGATTGTATAATTTGCATGCCTTCTGCTATGACACATGCATGCTGTTGTGTGCAACCCAGGGATGTATGATAACTACCACTATTATTGTCTGAGCTGCATGCCGTCTGCCGTATCCCATGCATGTTGCATGCCTTCTGCCATATCACATGCATGTTAGGTGCCATAGTGTGTGTGTGTGTGTCTGTGTGTGTGTGTGTGTGTCTATTGTATAGATTGTAATGTACAGTTCTTGCCTGCCCCTCACAGATGATGTAGGTGCGTTCCCCTTCTGCGGTCCATCTGATGTTAGTGTCCCCACAGACTCTAGTAGTGATTATGAATGTATAATTGAGGCACAAGCAGGGTTGTCAGGGGCTGAATCTGTGCCATTGGTTGCCATTCCACCTATATCCCCCTCATCCCCGCACACAGTTCTCATGCCAACACATACCCCATCACCAGTGGCCATAGAGGAAGGACAGTTGGCGTGTGGTAGCTCAGAACTGGAAAGTGAGGAAGCTATGGAAGGTGTGCCTGTGCACCATGGTGTCAGCCAACAGACTGCTGATGCCCCACACAGGAATGTGGCCAGTGCTGCTTGTAGGAGGACCTCTGGCCAACATACCCCTGCAAGGCAGAGCACAGCAGCTGGTTTCACCAGATGCATGCTTCATGCTGTAATGGAGGCACAGGCACATACTGAATGGCACAACAGAGAAGATCAGAGGCTTCAGTGGGCTGCTGTCTGTTCTTTAAACAACAACATCCAGGCAATGGCAAATGCTCAACAGCAGATTGCTGAAGTTTTGGATAGATGATTGGGTGACATGTTTGGAGTCCTTGACCATGGCATGACATTCCGTGAGCGTGAGCTGTCTGTGCTGGAACATCTGGTAGGAGTGAAGCATTGGGCACGTGGACGTAGGCCGACTACATTACCTGTTTCAGGTCTACGTGAATGAGCTACCTCACATGCCCGCTCTCATAGTGGCGGTAGCAGCAGCAGAGCAGCTGGTCCTGTGCTGCTCACAGCAGGACACAGCAGGCCATGTGCACGTGGCCCTGGATGGTCCTAACAGGGACATGGTACCAATGGACATGTGTCATCAGAAAGTACCCAATCTGCACCTCTGCCTGGTAGTGTTCATGCAACCCCTGGCAGGCACAGGTCACGTGGCCGTGGTCGGACACCGTGAACTGTAAAACCTGGCCTGTACAGTCCACAGCTGTCAATAATACCCCTGTGTAGGCCAGACACATGCCAGAACTGTGTGCATACATACACGTACACACCGGAAACATATGTAGGGCACCGCAACACACACATGCATAACATCCACACACAACCAATTAGATCAAAGGCCCTTACCCACACACATGATGTCATCCAATGATGCAGCCTAGGCCTCTGGCAAACATTATCACCCTGTGCATATGATGATGCCTGTGCCGCATCCCTATCATCCACACCATCGGTGCAGGAACATGCTCATATGGTCTGATGCACAGGGTGAACAGACTAGGAAGATAAGTGTAGATTACAATTGATGTGTACTGTTGGCAGGCAGCAGACATACCATGTAGTACAGGTTTAGAATGCATTTCATACTGTTAACAGTATGTGTCTTCTGTAACCACAGTAACTGCATGTGGGTCATGATGTCCTGCTTTCCTCCTTCAGGTTTAATTGCATGTGCCGGTGGATGTCAGTGTTTGTAGTTAGTGTCCCATATGTAAATGTGGACTACTCACAGGTATGTATGAAAATACCAGCATGCACTTTGTAGCTTCCACATCACAGTTAGAATGTCCCACATTCCAAACACGTCTACAGATCTACTGATCCAAGAGCATGATAGCTGTGCATTAAGCTACTGTGGCTAGAGACGTGGCTTCCATACTGGGTGATCACAGGTACAGTTACATGGAGTGGGGATGTAAGAGAGTGGTTTAGCTGATGACAAGGGTAGAGGCCAGTGGAAAGTGTGATGTTTCATTGGGAAGCAGTAATACATGTTCCCATGACAGGATGCGAACACACAACTACACCCACACACTCAGGTATTCAAACACATGTATTCAGAGACACAGTAACACACCCACACACTCACGGATTCACCGATACAGTAACACACACACACACACACACACACACACACACACACACACACACACACACACACTCACACACACACACACACACACAGTTGCTAGTGTTGAGGTGAGGACCCCTGCCTATGTGCAAATCATCATTACAGTACTGTGCACTTACATGATGAGCCACAGAGATTACATATGTACAGGTAGTCAGTATGGCCTAAGATCGAGGACATCAACAGGGATAGAAGATTGCATCACCTGGATGGGAGAAGGGGTCTTATCAGTTCACTATGGTAACATACATCCTCACTCCAGGGACCAGACAGCCATCCATACATACATACATACATACATACATACATACATACACACACACACACACACACACACACACACACCACACACACACACACACACACACACACACACACACACACACACACACACACACACACACACACACTGTGGCATTCACTATTGAATACACCTATGTCACGCATATACAGATGCCTCACATGTGTGAGATACACACCCATGCCTATGTCCTGCTTTCTACATTGCAGTCGGTACAGATGTCTACAACAGTGTACAGGAGAGTGAATAACAATTGAGATGTATTTCCCACCATATATGACATATATGGACACACACCCAACCACACATGCCAGTAGTGTGAATCAAACACCTGCCTATCTCATGATATGTATGACAGACTTACAGCAGTATTGCATGCGTTATAAAGTGTAGTGAGGCTTCCTTTGGCAACTGTGCTGATATATGCACACGGGAGGTCTTAACTGCTATAGGTGTCAAGTGATTTACCTTTGGTGTCACCCTGACCGCTGTCTAAGTTGTGTGTGTTCCCCTTCAGTTAACAAAACCATAGCTTAGCAGTTACACAGGTTATTGTAGGACTGCTTGTGACACACCTGTGAGCTGTCCTCAGCAAACATCCATCTGCAAAGATGCCCCACCACTTAGTTATGTCCACACATCTGTCCATACCTGAAGTACATCTTACCGTACTTTCGGCATATCACCATATACAGTTGGCAATGTTGAGGCTGCATTGCAACTGCATGATGTACTAAGACACACGCCACCTGCAAACATCAGCAACTGCACACACATGGTATCTGAACGCACACCACTACATGTACATGTGTGTAGGTTCTACATTCCTGTAATTTGGGCATGTTTGTAGGCATTGCAATTGTTGGACATGTGTAATGACATACATGACACATGGACTGTTGTATGATATGATAGGTGTCATGGGGGACCAGTACAGAGGGAATGTTACCTCTGTCAACATTGATATCACACCTTATGTAGTGTTAGCATTCAGCAGCCATGGACCTACCTTCCATGTGCATGTGTGTAATGGCTGTAGCCACCTGTCTGCACAAAGGACAACAACAGCTATGCTATTTACATATATGTTGTATGTGTGTGGCATGTACATATCCAGGGCAGGTACAGGTATGTCATATCCAAACATGAGGGTGTTTACTGGTGTACAGCAACAGTCATCTGTTAATGCGGAAAATAACTGAGGGCCCCTGGTATGTGTACAGCTGACCTGGTTACAAACAGTGATATCATTGCATTGCATAACACATGATGCAACTGTGTCAGTACATGGGTACTCTGCACAGTTGATGTAGAGCTAGGTACAGTCCACTGGTCAAAGGTCACATGGTGTTGTACTATTATATGTCCTACCAAATGTATGGATGTGTTTTGCTGGTGCAAGGGCATGGTGGTGTCTGAGGGTTACATCCTAGAATGCAACTTTTGACACTGTGTCCTGCACCTGACTCATCTGTGATGCCTTTTGTGGGAGTACTGGTCAGTACATGTAAGAGGCCTTTATGTATGTCGGGACACCACCACCTGGAGTGGTCCGTACCTGTGTTATGGCCCACATGTCTGGTTCTGAGGTATATGGTGGTAGTGCTATTGTGCACTACAGAGCCTTCAACCAGGTGTTCCTCACTGCACAGATGTCAGTATTCCCCATTGTTGGATCTACAGTGAGCAGCTGTGATTACGAATGCTACACATCTAGCACTGGTTAGCATAAGCATACAATGCAGTTGTCCTCTAGGTGTCAGGGTGTTATCCTGTGTTTAGGACATTTGACTTGGAATGGCACTATATGGGCGAATGCGACCTAGGTATTATCCCCACTCCCTTGAATCATGGATGCATGTGATATTTGACAAAGGCCTGTCTACTTTCAGTCATGACCTCATAATTACAGCAAGACATTGGCTCATTGTGTTGGTCAAGCAGTTGCCACTCCTAGCAAGACATCACTGCGAGTGGTAGTATTGTGCTTGGTATAGAATGGTACATCTAAGGTGACGGACAGCAGCAGACATTGTGTAGAAGACTGGTGTCAGATATATGTAGTGCAGCCTTCTTGCTAACAATGACAATTACTAACACTGGAGTCCATTACAATGTGTTCTTTATGCCTAACTGTAATAGTATGGCCACTGTGGCCTTCTGTGTTTAGAATCAGAGTGCATCCCAAACAGCCCTGTGCTACTAAGTGTATGATCATACCCAGTATAACCCTGTGTAGATGGACACATAGTGCATTCCGAACAGCCCTATGCTACTAAGTGTGTGAGCATGCCCAGTGACACCTTGTGTCGGTTAAGTGCCTCTCTGTGTATGGCCATGGCCATTGTAACCCTGTATAGTGATAGTAGTTGTCCATTCCACAGATGGGCATACTCCAGTTCAGGATGGATTCCTACTTCAAACACACAGGTTCACAGGTATGTACATCTTAACTGCCAGCATCCCTGTTGATGTCCACATGCCTACAAGGTCATAATGACAGCCTTGAAATGTGTAGTCTGTATGGTGCAACTCGTAACTATGTAGTATTGTAATAGTAATCTGTAGATAGGCAGGTGTTCTGATCCCACCACTGGTGTGTGTGTGTGTGTGTGTGTGTATGTGTGTGTGTGTGTGTGTGTGTGTGTGTGTGTGTGTGCGTGTATGTGTGTCTCCATCTGCCTGAGGACCAAATAATGCTTTTAGACTACTCACACTGCATACAATTCCTATACCCAGCTTTGGCAAGGCTGATGATGTCACCCACCAAGAAATACACCTCTGGGAGTGCTGTGACCCAGTAATCTCGGTAGCATGTTCTGTAACTGCATAATGCTGTGGTGTGATAAAGTAGTTATGTCAGTGTTCTAATCCCAGACATACCAACTGTGTGTGTGTGTGTGTGTGTGTGTGTGTGTGTGTGTGTGTGTGTGTGTGTGTGTGTGTGTGTGTCTCCGTCTGCCTGAGGACAGAATAATGTTTTTAGACTGCTCACACTCCATACAATCCCTATACCCAACTTTGGCAAGGCTGATGATGTCACCCACCTAGAAATACACCTCTGGGGGTGCTATGACCCAGTAATCTTGGTAGCGTGTTCTGTAACTGCGTAATGCTGTAGTGTGTTAAAGTGGTTAGGTCAGTGTTCTAATCCCAGATATGCCAACTGTGTGTGTGTGTGTGTGTGTGTGTGTGTGTCTGCCTGAGTGAGACAAGTACAGTGCTTTGTAGAGTATGCACTCTCCTTACAAATCACACAACCACATTTGTCAATCCTGCTGTTGTCACCCACCTAGGAATACACCTGTAGGAGTGCTGTAATGGAGTATTCACCATAGCGTGTGCCCTAAATGTGTATTATTGCAGTGTGATACGGTAGGTAGGGGTTTGAATACAGGACATGGCAAGTGTGTGTGTTTGGCTGTCAGAACCTGTGTAGAGATGGCTGTGAGTGTCTAACCACTGGATATGTTGGGGAGTGGATTTTTTGGTTTTCCTATATGGTGTCTGTCATATGACACATTGGCCACCTCACGAGGAGTACAGATGTCAGTCAGCCACGGGACTGTGTTGGCAAGCCATACCCCTACATCTGGCAAAAGGCCATGTGAACATAGTATGCAACCCTACTAGTACCCGGTATATGTCCTGCACCCATGTGCCATACACAAACACACTTTCCTAGGATATCTCGCTATGTTGCTAGTACCATGCACATTGATGACAGATAGTAGGCATGGTGTGAATGCAGTGGGCTGCAGAGGACATGGCACCTTGTACAGTGGTACAATAGGCACATAATTGCAGACAATGTGTCTTCACTATGTTCCCCACTGGATGCTTGCAACATATGTGGTGCCATCAAATGTGATCCACAGAGACCATACAATGCCGTACACGTGTCCTTTATGGACCAATGCCACTGACACCAGCGAATACGTGTATAATGCTATCAATGCAGGTGCAGGGTTGACCTGCTGACTATAAGCAGGTTTTGTCACACCAGGCCAGTATTGGCATAACGGGGGATATCAGTCTATGTGCACAACATGTGCCTGCCAAACTAGGTACATCTGTATATATCACTGTACAGTATTGTGAGACATGCACATCCCATGCAATGTCCATGTGAAGGACTATCAAACACGGACATGGCATGCATTGCAAAGCTATGGCCATACACAGTGGTAACCAGGATGTCAGGGCAGATCATGCAGTACCCATCTGTGTGGGACATTGCAGACACTATACCCCTGTACCGCACTGCACACCATTGTTGAGTGGTGTGATGCCAAGGATTACCCCTCACCCAGCCTTGTACAGCCATCTTGCACAGCCAACCACTACACACCCATGAAGCAATGCATACATGCATGTCAGTACTGGCACCTTGTGTCTGCGTGTGGGTTATGATGCTCCCAACCACATTCACTCCCAGTATAACCCTCATTGGCATACCAACAGATGTCAAACACTTTCACATGCCCTAGCCCACAGAACCTCCAGATATCCCCTGTGGTGCATGTAGTCCTGTACATTACTGCAGTGTGAAAAACTAAGTAGTTAGGGTGTGTATTTGTGGCCCTGGCAAAGAGTGTCAATGCGAGTCCATTAGAGAGTGTGGTTGTGGGGACAATGGCATCCATTCACGTGGACAGCCATGTGTGCTACACCTAATGTATGTCTACTATATCTCTGTTGCAGATGTCTCTCATCTACACACATATATGTTCTTACAGCACAGCAACATGGCTTTGTGGCACATGTAGTAACTTCATGCACATGTAATAGTAATGACTAGTCAGTCAGGGCTTTGACCCCTGTACTGTTAGGTGTGTGGCAGACGATGCTTAGGGTTTAGTCTCCAAGCCCTTTTCTGGTGTACTTTGTCTGTCCCTCCCACACACTCTCTGGTGGATGTGGAGGTGTACACCTGCTCAGCAGCAGCATGTGTATTGTAAGTGATGGACATGATCATGTGATGGCCTCTGCACCTACTGCAGTCCTCCTCTAGCTGATTGCATGTGGAACAGCTGTGATGGTGTTCCCATAGCCATTCACATGATAAACACAGTACACTATCTAGGAACATCATGTTGGTGTTTGGCCATGACAGTCGCTGTGAGTGGTACTTGGATGTGGTGTTCTGAAACGGCATCACAGATGATATCTGGATGTTCCTCAAACATCATACACAGTGGGAAATAGCCTAAAGACAGGAGAGTGACGTGCCACACATGACTACAGCATGTAAGTGTAGCTATGCTGCATTGAGACTACTGCCTGTTTAACCTGTTGTGTGTGGTAATGGCTATTCTGCATGTTGTAAAACAGACATGACTCTGTTCATGAGGGACCTCCATCTGTAGGGCCATCTGTGGACTGGTCAGTGTGTGGAACCATTTGTTTCCTGTGTTATACACTGAACACACATCTGTGCACAGCAGGAACATAGTGTGAGGATTGCAGACAGTACATGGTGATAGGGATGTGTTACTGCCATCACATGCCTGACTGGACATATGTCATATGAAACAGTGTATGAAAGACACTGTCTGGGGTTCCCAGTGACAAGCCAATAATGGGCAACTGTTCATAGCTGCAATCACACGTCTACTACACATTGTACAGATGTCATGCAGTATATATGCATGTGTTGTGCTCCCTCTGCAAATGTATACCATTTGTTGTGTTGCGTTGATGGTGATATCTATGCATACTGTTGTAGGTAATCCTGAATGCTGTTGACTATCACAAAGCCTTATCTGAGTTTAAACTGCAACATCATAGGCTCCTGTCCCACTTCAGCTGACCATGGCACCAGGCACCAGCACATCTGGGGCCCAGCCTTGGACCTCAACCTCTGTTGGCTCTGCACCACCTTCTGGTTGTACCACCACTGAGGATGGGGCATGTTCCCCCTGGGAGCAGGGCCAGACAGGAACATGTCTGCTGTCATGCGGTCCCGAATGTGGTGCATTGGGAGCTCACTAAGGGGTTCCGAAGCCAGATACGCAAGCTCAAGGGTGGAGTGTCACATTTACAGGGTGAGGCTGCCCCTCCTGGACAGTCCCCAGCACTGCCTCCTTTGCAGCTTTTTTGGTGCAGTGGCGGCTGCCCATGGCTGGGGACCTCCGTCCCACTGTTCCCATGGGCTTGTGAATGCCAAACACCCATCCCTGTCCGAGGTGTATTCCCCCCACATGTGTCATATACGACCCTGTATGCTGTCTTGTCTGTGATCCTATCCTACCTATCCTCCATGGGCATACCTACTCTCCTTCCCCCACATCCCACTCTCACCCTACAGAAACATAAGGCCAATCGGTTCCTAGGACAACATCTGCCCTATACATAGCTGTCCATTTCACACACATGCCCACTGGATACTTGCAACCCTTGTAATATGCATCACAACATACTCCTGTTATCCTCACCCCTGTTCCTCAGGCACACGATCCTGGTATGCACATCACTCCTAAATGGTCCAGGTACACTTGATGAGGATGATCCCATTGTACACACAACACTACCGGTCCCTCTATGGTTAACCCATTTACCTTTATCATGATGATGATGTTGCACACAGAACCTTGAAAGAGTACTGTTCTCACATAATTATTGGACAGGTACTGTTGTGTTAATGTACATTACATGCACAGAGTGATGTATACAGCCAATGTACAACTGTTTGCGTGTATGAATGACACATGTCTGTCTGAGGGAGTCTTGATATTACATAGGACAACACCACTACATAATACAGGTGTCACTGGTGTTTCCCTTTTCATTTGTTTCTAATGCTTTGTTGCCACATGGTATGTTCCTGATATATCTCTATATATGTATGTACCTATATGCTGGACATAAACACTCACATATACATCTACATGATGGGATACATTCCTATACTGTTGAATGACTGCGCTGTATGATATGTTTGTGGTACTGTCCGTTGTTTGTATATCTGCCATGGCGTATTGGTAAATCACATTAGCTGTGTGTGCAGGATCCTGGTTCCGAGCCTTGCAGAGGCCGTTTATTTTGTTGCAGGGTAGAAAAAGACCATTGGATACGGAGGGAGTAAGGCACATTAAAGCAGTTGTGAGCAGGTGTGCGTGGGTTTGCGTGGTGTTAAGCAATGCTAACCTCTGGTTACAGCTTCTTACACTTGATTAGCCTCTACATTGCTTTACCAGTGCAATACTCGCATACTGGTAGCCAAACCGGCTTACACCCGCTCGCTCCCGCACTTGCAAATGCACCGATATTGGTGCTTGCATCTGACACTCACACCCATGGGTGGGAGCAAGGACCACAATATTACCTTGTGATGCCTATTACATCGGATTACATGCCTAAGTATCGGGAATGGCTGCCCATTAGGCGACGGCATGCCGTTCAACTGCACGGAATCAGCGGCCTGTCCAGTGTTTTATTCATATTATTTGTGGGTTCCTCTGACAATCTCTACCCATCTGGCTGATACATGGGAACCAAGACTCTTAAATACAGACAAGTAATTGGGTTTTGGGACCCACATCCGTCGGCCGAGTCATGCTACCGCATACCTATTATAGGGCTGCCACCTTTTCAATTGCCCAAAGTGGGACTTTTTTGTAGAAACATCAGATTTTGCAGGGCAAAACATACCCACAGCCAGTACAAAGGAAAGAACTTTAGTTTTTGCCTAAATAAAAGCTTATTCTTGTAGCATTATAGTTGCTTATTCTGTTTCTTATAACATTTAGGTGTTTCAGATACAAAATAATTGTTTTATGCAACTACTACAGACTATGTACGAAAATTTATGTCCTAAAAATCTTTGGACATTTGCCATTTTTTCAATTATTTTGCAGGACACAACCGCCCAAAGAGGGACTGTCCCTCACAAAGTGGGACAAGTGGTAACCCTAACCTATTATTCTATCATCTTTCTAAGGTAGTCAGTGGAATATGTGCTTTCTGTCCCTATCAGACCTCTCATACAAATGTGGAAAAATGAACACTGAATCAGGGACACTGCATAACAACATCAGGGACACATTTAAAATTTTGGTGCTATTAACCTGACACATTGATAGACCCAGAGCAAATGTCTGAGGTACATGCTGTTTATGACTCTTAAATGTTGTCGTTATTCATTACGTGTATTCCACCACCTTTCCTCCTAATATCACAAGTTCTAGGAGAGTTTAGGTGAGACAGAGTTAGATTCTGAGTCGTAATAAGGGACGTTACTGGTAATTGGGGACAGTTCAATGGTATGGTCCCTATGTGTTCCCCCAATGGTTTACGGACTATCCAGTGGATGTACTCTTAGGGGTTGGGAGGTATGGGCGTCAGCTATGCCCACATCGAAATATTACTTACATCCACGGGCTGCTTCTCATATGGCTCTGCCAGCCAACACCTGCATGCCTAGGCCCATAATCGCATACCCATAGTTCCCCTACCTGCCACTCCTCTACAGCACTCATCCTTACTTTGGGTGCAGGTGGGGTATAAACACACCACTACACACTGCCCACTCTCCCAGTGTTGGGACACATGTACGTTGTGTCGACCCATGTGTTATCAGGCTTGCACAACCTACTTGTCCGTGTACATCTACAGCCTGGTTGGATAAATCATTACCGGTACTGGCTCTGATCATTAATTTTTGGTGTCCCACAAGGGACATCGATGTCTATGTTTCAAGTGTAGACCTTGCAGTTCTCTCCCACTGGTAGTATCCTGCCAGTGGCCTGGGAAGCAGTGGTGTGTTTACCTTTATTGTGTGTCTGTATGTCACACCAGCCTAGCTGGGGGGTGGGGTTGGGGTGATGCTACATGTTACACGTTTGTTTATTGGACCTCCCACCACCATATGCACGGCTTGTGAACATATGTTACTCGTAACTGCTGTATCATATCCTAGCTATATACATGTGTGTGTGTGTGTGTATATATATATATATATATATATATATATATATATATATATATATATATGTATATATATATATATATATATATATATATCTATATATATTTACATAAATATATACAGATTTATTTATTTATTTATTTACAGTTGGTTTATCAGAATAGTCCATTGGGCCAAAAGAACCCATTTTCAATGGAGTCCTGGGGAGATAAGCTCCAAAAACAATTAGCAAGGTTACAATAAGGTATTTAGTTTCATTATACAATTCCTATGGACTTGGAAATACAGTAGACTAGTGTACAAACATATACAAATATTACAATCTTGTATCGCTGAAAACAACTTACAATATAGAAACTGAAAGGCTTTTACAACACTGGAGCATATGTATGCATACATGTATATTTATATCTTGCTGTATATATACATATATATATATATATATATATATATATATGTATGTATGTATAAAATCTAATGACGTATGGGTCTATGGTTGTCTGCATATCTATATATTGATATGTGGGTATGTATCTGTATTCTTACTTTGTATGTATACATTCGTACTACGGTGAGGGAGAGGCATATCTCTATGTCACTATGGGTAGATATACACACACATAGCTCTACATATATATGTCTACATCTGGTTATTCCGTTCCTTGCCATATAGATTACACTTTGCTTTAGTGGGTCTCTCAGTGGCTGTGGCTGCTTGTTGGGCAATGCCTCTGCCCAATGAACACATTCACTTGCATCCATAGGGCTGTCCATATTTGCCAACATCAGCCAATACCTGCACACTGAGACCCTTAAGTAGCTACCCATAGTTCCCCCACCCTCGCCTCCTCAACAGTACCCATCCTTACTCTGGGACCTGGTCAGTTCTGGACACATCACTACATGCTGCCCACTCTCCACTTCATGGGACCCATTTCATGCAATTGTCTCAGCCCATGGGTCATCAGGGTTACCCACCCTTGTATTCTGAGTCTGTATACACCGTGGACAATATGGATGGTCTATCACCTTAGTATGGTTTGGCCAATTTTTGGGGTGTCCCACAAGGGACACTCCAGTCTGTGTTCCATGATTAGAATCCACGGGTGCACTGTGTTCCCCCCCCGGTTGTATCCTGCTTGTGGTCTGGGGAGCAGTGGACACATTACATTGATTGCGTGTATGTTTCCCGTGTCCGGCTGTGGGGGGGTGGACGGGCATGCTGCGTGTGTCATGTTTCTTGCCTGGACTCCTCACTTCCATTGGCATAGCCTGTGAACATATGTCATTCCTGTGTGCTGTTTCTTATCATAGCTGTATATCTCTGTATATCTATGCACACACACATATATATAGATATATATGTATGTATGTATGTATGTATATATGTATATATGTGCATATATGTGTATTTATATAAATATATATATATATATATATATATATATATATATATATATTTATATATATGTGTGTGTGTGTGTGCGTGTGTGTGTCCATAAACCAATACATACTCCGCGCATACGCACTTACACATGCGTAATGGTATTTATATATGCTTCACCTGCATACTAGTGTCTTATTCATTATAACACTGACACTTCACTCCAGTTATCTTGTAATCGGTATTTAGCACTTTATACAGTGGACAGATGTCACCATATGTTAATGTATGGATTATCGATGGTAACTGGAATGTGACACAGTGTGATTCGGTATGAGAATGTCTGTTCGTTATGGGATTGCTCTAACGAATGCACTATTGCTGTGCTGCTCCATATGCATATATACCCATATACCCATGGCTCCTGGTTTCCCAAACACAGCCCAACGCCTCCCTAACACTGCTGTCATCCATTCTCCTGTCAGATTCGAGATGTATCGACACCACTACACACTGGCCAACCTCTACTTCTACAGAGCCATCCCATTGGTTTACTCACTCCACGTATCCTCAGACCTCCCATACATTTAGTCCACAAACATTGGTGATGTGAGAGACCAAAGAATATTATTTTCAATTATTGGGTTGCCCCACATGGAACACGCATGTTTTTATGGCAAGATTAGACTCTATACTTTATTACATCCTTACTGCCGTTAACATGACACTACAATTCATAAATATGTATGACTATGCGGTATCACACACATTGCACATGGGAGCCTAATTATGTACGTGTTCAGCGTATTTCTTTTACAATTAGACTGGTTAAGTACTTGGCGTTGCCATTGTGGACAGATCATGTGTGGAGAAGCCCTCACATTTGATTGTCAAAAGCACAGCACAGACTTTGGACACTGTACACGCCTCTGCGTTCTAGCAGTTTCGTCCTGTCCCTCTTCTGCACAGCCTATTATTCCATCTACTGACAATGTTTGTATGTGCACATTCCTATTATTTATGTCTACAAATGGAATGCATGTGTTACAGAGAATGTACTTCTACATATTGATGTCTGCATGTGTGTATGCATATTTACCTATTACGAACTCGCTGACCTCCACAGGGCGGTCCAATTAGAACCGGGCCATCCAACCCTGGCATGCCTGGATCCATAATTTCATACCCATAGTTCCTCCACCCCACCCGTGTTCAACTTACATGTGTAACTTCCATTATCTACTTGTTATCGCAGCCATGACACACCTACATACATTGCCCTCTCCAGAGCATTAGGGGCCCTACACATATGTTGTCCAGCATCGTGTATTCTCAGGTTCTCCCACCATTTAGTCTTTGAACATACCTGACCTTGCTGGGGTTATGGATTACGGCCAATTGCGGCTTTGAATTTTTGGTTCTCCCAGCAGGGACTACTCTCTGTCTGTGTGTAAAGTAGACTTAGCAATTCAACGATGTTACTCCCACTGGTAAAACCCTGCCTGTGGTGTGAGTGATAGTGCTCTGCTCACTCCTGGGCAGCTTTTTATGACATACGCTGACAGCACTATATAATACCACAGTTGCTGTTGATTCCCTTCTCATCGCTTGTCTATGCTTTATTGTTACGACGTTAATTCTTCATATAAATAAATATATATATATATATATATATATATATATATATATATATATATATGTATGTATATATTTATATAGATAGATATATATACATATATATATATATGTATATATATATATATATATATATATATATATATATATATATATATTTTACATCTGTACATATGTATATACATTTCCTATGCTGGGCGCTGCTTACACCCGCACAAGCCCACTCGCATATGCTTACTGTGTGTTTCTCATTTTTACTGCCACTTATTTGTGCTTACTTGTGCATTATTCATTATGACAGTACCACTTTGTTTGAGTGGATCTGCTTAAAAGTCCCATGCGATACTCACGTTCACTTTTACACGTTATAATGTCAGTTTTGCAGCAGAACAACATTCATTCCACAAGGAAAATGATATGTGCTATAGTCGAACTTGAACCATGAATGCCTGTTCATTAGGCGGATGCTCTAACCACTACACTATTGGTGTTCTGCTTCATTTATATGTATATCCATGGTTCATAGTTACCCAAACGCACCACTACACATGCGCCATTTCCTACTGCTCTGGACCCATGCTGCATGTTGACTCACTCCAAGTATATTCAGTCCTCCCACGCCTATAGTCCTGGCACATACATTTGTATGATGGTCAGGGTGGTCATATGGTCATCCGGGTTTAGGCTTGTCCGATTAGGGACCAAGACTGCCCTGTACCCATTTGAAAGTCAGATTTAGCACATGGAAAAGGTTACTCCCACTGTTAGCATCCTACCTGTGGTTAGAGACGCAGGGAGTTTGCCCACCTCTGGCCAGCTTGATATGTCAACACTAGATAATAAGGGTATTCCGCTGCTATTTTGAATGCTTTCTTCTGCCCATGTTCATTTTGTAGATATATATATATATATATATATATGTATGTTGGATCACTCCAAGTATATTCAGACATCCCAAGATTATACTCCTGGGGCATACGTTCATATAATGGTCAGGGTGTTCAGTTAGTCTTCTGTTTTTTGCCGTGTCCGAATGATGACTGGGACTGCCCTGTACCTGTTTGAAAGTCAGGCTTAGCACGTGGATATAGTTCAAATGTTAGCATCCTACCTGTGGTTGGAGATGCAGGAGGTTTGCTCACCTCTGAGCAGCTTGATATGACAGCACTAAATACTACGGGGGAGTTCCGCTGCTGTTTCCCTTCACATTCGTTATGACTGCTTTATTGTGATCATGTTCATTCTTCATGGATATACACACGCACACATATATATATATATATATATATATATATATATATATATATATATATATTTATCTGTACATACACATGTATATACACCTGCATGCTTATTTACATTTCCCATACTGTTGAATGACCGCCACTTACCGTCGCGCATACTCACTTATGTCTGCTTTAAAGTGCCTTAATCACCCTATATCTGACTGCCATTATTGTGGGCATCATATAAAATTAGCAGCCCTTGCATGGCTTGTACTTGGAAACAGGAACATCATAGTCACTGGTTTTACCACTAAGCCATCCGTGATACATTCTGTATGGATAGTAATTAGGATATATGACTTTACTACAGCCATTCCACAGTACCGGCAATAAATGTGACAGTTGGGTGGTGTACATATGTATAGTACATGTTACTGTTCATATGTTTCTGAGAGGCATATGTATACATTTGCAAGTATACATATTTATGAATTGGACACATACTTGACAACTACTTATATGCATGTATGTGTGATGTGTAGCTATGTGAATATAAGTATGTACATTTATAGATATATGACTACATAACTGGAGTTATACATGGCCATGTATATGAACTACCGCATATGAGAGGTACCTGTACTGTTTGCATACAGGGGTTGTGTGCATCATTACGACGAGGACCTGGACGGGGTATACAATTTGTGGACATGTACTATTTGGAAGATGGCTATGGGGAAGCCTCATGGCAACATGTGAAAGGTATGTATTCCCGATAATGCAATTGAGGAGACGTGCATCACAGTCAGGTGTTTAATCCCGGGTCGTAGGTTCTGCAGGACCGGCTGGAGGCTGAGCAGGGTTGTGGACAACTACTGCTAATTCAACTTGTGTCCAGATGTCTACGGGGCTGGACATCGTGTCGTGCCACCAAGTCTAATCTTTAGAACAGACACTTATCCCATGAGGGATAGCCAAAAATTTGACACCAATGACTCCAATTCCTTTGGCTTTATGAAAATGAGGGAGGGTTATACATGCAAGGGATACCTAGTTTGCAAGCCTGAGACTGCCTAGGGTGAGACTGCCTACTGGATATGGGTAGGGGGCACTATGTGCAAATATGGCTGCGCCAAGCTAGCAGCCCAAGTATGGGTGGTTTTGGTGGATTTTCAGCAAGGGGGGGGGGTGCTGTGGAGGGGATGATGGGTATTCAATTATGTATCCAGTTGTGTTGGGGTTGGATGGCTCAGTTCAGGCCACACCATTATGTGGGTGTGAGCTGGTAACGTTTCTGTACATGCGTATCGCACATTTTTATGTTCATATGTTTGTGGGATTGTGTTCTGCAGTATGGCCTGTCAGGGTATATTACAGATGTGAATGTATGTTCTTTGGTTTCCTTTCTGATTCACCCACTGCTCCCTCGTACACCTCCAGTTCACCTATTGTACATTCGACCCAGTCTCCCCTTGGTGAATTATTACATTACCTGTCACCCCCCCATATTCCACCCACACCATCCATCCCTTCTCTGGTTGATGGCCCATTGCTCAGACAAAAGAACACATTGCGTACTCTACGTATCTCTGGTACCAATATGGTTGTGATGGTAACCCTAGCATATTTGATCTTCCACATGCTGTACTTCACGCACATAGGTACACGCAAATACTTATCTTTTATGACATGGTAGGTTGACCCAGGTAATACCCATTCATCTTTGGGCCGTCCAGACAAGGATGACTTGGACCATGAATGGGCAGATATTGAGCGAATGCTCTGACCATTGGTAGGGTTGCCACCTTTTCAGATGGCCAAAGTGGGACATTTTCGGGACACACTTCAGATTTTACAAGCCCACACATACCCACGGTCAGTACAAAGGATCGAACTTTACTTTTATGCCTAAATGAAAGCTTATTCGTGTAGCAGTTTAGTTGCTTATTCTGTTTCGTGTGATGTTTAGGTATTTTAGATACAGAAATAACTATTTTATGGAAGTGTTACTTAAAATATGGGGCATAATTATGTCCTACAATCGCAGGACATTTGCCATTTTTAATATTTTTGGTAAGGACACAACTGCCCAGAGAGGGACTTTCCCTCACAAAGTGGGACAGGTGGTAACCCTCACCATTGTGCTAGGCTTAGCAAAGGGCAGTGGAGTGCAAACACACTGCATTTCGCTTCCACTTGGTATAACAATAAACACTACAATGAAATACGGGCACGGGGTTTTAAATGTAATTTGTTCAAGGGATTGGGGCTCAATATTCAGCTACGTGCCTTTGTGTTTACTTTTTATTTTGGTGTTCGCAAAATTGTCTTGCATGCTTTGCATACATTTCAGTATCCACAGACACTGACAGGAGTGATTACTATTAGAGGCAGGCTGTACTAGTCAGCATTTTAGGTTGCATGTCTGCAGCCGACATGTTCATGCCTCCGTGCAGTACTTAGGCACTCACGCACATTTCCTGCGCATGTGGGCATTGCGGCAGTGTGCCTTCATTAATATGCATATGGAGCTGCTGCGCCATCTCTAAGCTGCACCATCTGCACAAGGCTAATACTGTCCTAGCGCCGAGCTTCATGAATCCCGGGGACTGTCCTAAACTCATAGTTAGGCTATGTGATGAGTCGTGATGATTATAACAAAACTATTGTACCCATCCTACATATGCAAGGGCATTTTAAATTAAATATCATAACTGTCATGTTTAACAAATTGTGCACACATTATCGTGAGGTTATATGTGAAGCATTAATGAGATATGCTAAATAAAAAATGTTGTTATGTAGACATTACTGATACATTGCTTGCAATAAACATGTTTATCATTCTTATTTGTATTTAGCTTTACATTCCTAATCAAAATGTTGAGTAAAGTGAGATTCCAACACCCTTTGTAAAAGTATCTTTTATCTGGATTCAAATCCTTAATCATCTGTGTTCTTTATCTAAGCTCAATGCACTTATGACTTGTGCCACAGTGATAGGCATGTGACAGGTGGAATTTCTCCCCCAGTACTGTCAGAGTGCTGATGAAAATGCACAATTAACAGGTGTATTTGTGCTATAGAAGGCAGGCAAAATAAAAATGTTCACTTTTTTCTTAGGTATTGAGCCATGTTTGCATGCTGTTGAGTGGAGCACAAATGCAAACACCATTAGAAATAAAACATGACAGAGAAAAAAGCTGACAGTAAAATTAATTAAAATCAATAAGTATATCTAGCAATGACCAAACCAAGAAGTGTATTCAAGTAACATATTCATTCTTCTCATATCTCCTTGCAACATCAGAAATGTAGTTTCAAGGACATATTATCAGACTTATAGTTAATGAAAAATGATTGGAAAGTGGACAGATAGCTCATATGCTGTTAGCTATACCAAGAATAAATGAGTTTTATAAAATAACACAGTGGTAAAAATGTGTACATATGTATTCAGACCCCATATGTAAAATTAATAATTAACTGTATTTGAACCTTGCATCATGTGTCTTATTTCTCTCAATTTAGTTCAAGTTTACCTTGTGCCACAAGGATAGGTGACATTTGCTCACCAAGTACTTTCAGAGTGCTTATTTCCACACACCATTGACGGGTGTGTTTGCACTACAGAAGCAGGGCAAATTAAACTTGTCATGCTGTGTAACAAGTGAATGCAGACTGCAAACTAATAAAAATAAAATCAGTACATATTGAGAATAATTTAAAACTGATCTGCATATAGGTTATTCTAAGCTCCCTTCATTTGCAGTTTGTGCCACAGACTTGGACATCTGTCAGGTGCATTCTCTGCAGTTAATACTATCTAGTGTGCTGATGACCATGCACCAATGACAGGCTCATTTGCACTACTGGAGGCAAGCCAAATACATTTTTCACTTTTTTAAGTTGTGAAACATGATGGCATGCTGCCAAGTGGTGTGCAAATGCAGAAGGCAATAATCATAACAGAATAACAAAAATCATTTTCTATAAAAACCGAAAGGACCAAGAAGTGACTCAAAGTACTCAGAGTGCTGATGTGCAGCAAGGAGTCGGGCTGCTATGCATTACACTGACACATTCAGCCTTCTCACATCTTCTTGCCACATCAGTACTATCATTTCTTTCTCATAATATCAGGACTTAAGGTAATGTCATGGTAATGGCAGAGGTGACACAGGACAGCAAAAATGCTATCATTTTAACACAGCACACACAAGTAACAGTGACATCATTTTAAATGGCACATCTGCCTGTCAAGTTTACTCAGTACTGAGATTACTTTAATTTTGTATCATAACATATTCATACACCAAAACAAGTGCCAACATTTATTTATTGTGACCTCCCTCAGTATTGTTCTGTAAATAGAGTTCAAACCCAACATTATATGTACTGTTTCTCTAAGTTCACTTCATACCTTATGCCACAGATACAGGTAGCTGACAGCTTGAACTTCTTCATTCAGTCCAGTTCAGAGTGCTGAGGAAAGTGAACCAATGCCAATCCCAATTGCGATACTGATGGCATTCTAAATTAAATTTGTCAGTTTTTACCTTAGGAAGTGAACTGCCACTCAGTGCTACTGATCACTGCCAATCAATGAAGCACAAAGTCAAACTTGAACACAAAGAATAAAGGAAAACAAAAATAAGTACACATTTTGAAACATGTACTTTAAATAAACATTTCTGATGTTTTCACAACTTTGCAGTCTTGCAACAGTAACCAGTATGGATATGAACCATCAAGCTAGTGTATTAAGAATAATCATTTGAGATTATTTCCCATATTTTCCACATATGGAGACATATATTAGCAAGGAGAAAATGTGTTTAGATGTACTCAACATGTGGCATTATATCAAGTCACATTGAAAGTGCAACAGAAGCAAGTTCTGAAAGTTTTCCTTTTTCATTTGCCAGTACATGTCTGGAGAAGTGGGATACTGGTAACAGGATACCCATGAACTCACACAATATTAAATGATGAGTACAAACAATGCAACTTTATTCCTCTCTTTGTTTAGGGTACTTAATTCCCTTATCTATGCTTTCCTAAGTGCAGTGCTATCTCATTGTATTGCATATGGTATCTATATTAATGACTCCACTGAATATGCAAAAAATGTCTTAGAAAGAGGCAGGACCTGTGGTCATAAAACAGCATTTGGAGGTTAGGAACATTGATCTCCTAACTCAGTCAATGTTCTTTTAGACTTTGTTGGTAAGTCTGTTCTCCCTGACACACCCAGTAAGTGTACACCAAAGAGGGGAAACTGTAAAAACTATGATTTTTTTTGTAGTCAGACTAATCAGTGAAGACCCGAAGCCTTCAGGAGGTAACACTTCTCAATGGTCATCATTTCAGTGCTAGGGCATGTGCATGCAATCATGTAGCCCCTTGCACCATGTTGACATTCCCTGCACTAAGTGCATATTCTAGTAGGTAGAAATGCTAATGATTTACCACCTAATTTGCATATGCACAGTACTCAGAGGGCTGAATCTGGATTATATAATGGTAATCATGCAGCTAATTAACTTGTATCATAGTGGAGAGACTGGATTCAGAGAGCTTAATACTGCTAAATACACTCTGGGGAGATTTATTTACATTTTAAACTGCTTTCTTGCCAAGGTATGGTGCTATTTTTTTACAGAATGCTTTAAGTTTAACATTAAGAATGGATTGAAATGCCCAATTCATTATTGGTTTATCTGCCTGAATTTTCTTTATCATTTGCTGTTGACATAGCTCATGTATATCAGTTATTTGTCTGCATTACAAAGGTTTGTAAAGAAAGCTATCTGACATAATTGTGTAAATTTTATTTTCTAGGAATTCAAACAGTTATTTCAGAAGAGTATATTGCAACATCTTAGCAAGGTGAGGTATTTTACATGTGTAGCTCAAAGAACGTTCTAAGGCTGTAATATTTACCTACCTGCCCTCCACACCAGTGGAGATGGCACTATAGACGTTTTCTCCATTTCTATGTGTACATTGCTAATTAATATTGTTAATAATGCATTATACTACACAGTTATGCAACTGTTGTTCACATTACAGAGCTGTTATAATTATTGATATTTTATGAATTTTGCAAGTGGGGGGGCTGTCTTAAATCGTATGTTGTTAGAGGGAGCATTAACTTTTCAGTTGTTGTAATGATGATGGCTGCATACATTTGTACATAAATGAGTTCACAGACATCCTTTCTGTGTATTATAAATTTTTGTTTGTGTCTGTTTTTCATTTCATCTCATACAGGGGATATGGCACCCATGATATCTGTATCCTGCAATTTACTGGTGGAGAGACTGAGGTGATTATCTAGACCTTCAATCACCATGGAGAATTTCTCTTAGTGAGAGGTAGTGTTGACAAATCTGCCCCAGGCAGGATATGACAACAGGTGGCCAATGACATCAATGGTGTCAGATGGTATAGGAGAACTTGCTCCCAGATATGACACAGGGCAAGTGATATGATCACCTCTGCCAATTGTAGGGTGGTCACAGCTGACTGGGAACAGGTGGCTATGGAGGTTGGTCCTACTACCAAACCACCTTTGACTAAAGCAGCAGAGTTGTTGTCTACTGTCAGAGATCCAGACAGCTCAGTAGAGGGTTCATGCATAATCCTTGATGTTGGTACTGATGTGGGTGACAGACCTAGAGGGTCTCAAGCAGAACTTTCAGGTATGCAAAATAACCATATATCAAGAGTCACTCTGTATATCTTTACATGTGTATATCTTATATGTCTGATATATCTTGAGCCAGAGATAAGTGTGGGTTAGACAACAAAGTACAAGAGAGATAAAGGAGTGTTTTTGTAGGGGTGGAATTCAACTGGTCAGTAGATTTTTTTATGAGATGTTTCTTAATCTGCACATGTAAATGAGATTATTCTCTTCTTTCTGTAACATTTACATTGTGATACTTATCCGCCTTCTTTCTTCTCCCTTCCTTACATACAGGGACATCTGGATTACAGTGTGCCATACCACCTGTACATGTTAAGCACACCTTTTTATTGTGTTAATGTATGTACGTTAGATTTAGGTCTAACTGAGACTAATATTTGCATTACTTTAGCATATATTAGTTTAACATACATTTTAAATAACAAAGTTTTGATCATTTTCATTCCCTATTTCTCCCTTTGCTATTTTTATTGCTTGTTATCATAGGTCATCCAGGCAGTGGGACTGTATAACCCCACGTAATGTCAGAGAATCAGTAGCCTCCTATGATGATAGTGGTGGTTAAGATACACAGTCTAAGTGTGCAGAGGATCAGTCTGACACAGAGGTTGTAGCTCAAACATTCTCTGCCCATATCTCAGAGACAGTCAGTATGTTAAGCATACCCATGCCACAGAGCCCTCTGATAAAGGACAGGTTGATGGAGACACAGCTGATCAGGGTAGTAAGGTTGCTCTGGTTACAGAGTTGGTTAATTCCCTCTGTAACAATCATGACAGTGAGGTATCGTGCAAGATAGTTGGTAGTTGGTAGTTGGTCTGCAGCTAGCTGTTCTCCCTCAGACTCCTCATCTTTAGCTGCTGCTCTGGCCCTGCCTGTGATCCTTGAAACTATGGTTTTGCCCCTTGCTTTCCTTGTTGAAGCTGGTTCCTGACAATTATATTGTATAACATTGCAAAAAAGAGAGTATTTGGACAGAGGCATCTGGGTCATACTGCAGTGCAATTCTTCATGTGTCTAGACACTAGAACCTTGATTTGAGCAATCCAAACAGATCTTCAGTTATATTCCTAGTTTGAGTGCAGGCCTCTTTACATCCTTTGTTATTGGCTTGTGTGGGTTTCTCATGGGTGACATGAGCCAGGGCTCCATTTTATAACCTGCACCCCCCCGCCCGCAGATGCTCTTGTGGAAAGTCACCCCTTGCAAACCTTGTGTACAGTTCACAGGTGTGCTATATATGTGAGTTGTGAAAACTGCCTGGGTTACCTGCACAGACACAGTAGATGATCCCTTGGGCATTGCTGACAACCTAACAGTTTATAGAGTGGTATCTTTTTATGCTGATGCACCTCCATCCTTGTTCACTGGGTGGGACTTTTATTTCTATGTGTGTGCAGTCCATGGCCACAACATTTCAGGGAAGTGTGCTATTCCATAAAATTCCTGCATACATACATACAAATATTTCAAGCACGGGCATCAAAAGCCCTTCTAGCTTGCCACTATACCAAAACACTTGTTCCCATAATAAGTGTCCAGGCTGTTCTTAAAATATCTAAACTAGTACTCACTTTAATGTAATTTGATAGTTTGTTCCATGCATCAGCTGCTCTGTCACAGAACCAATCAGTACACTTCTCATTCCTATAGAATCATCTACATAGGTTGTCTGATGATTCTCTATTACTTTTTGATAACCCCAAACATTCCCAGAGGTAGTTGTCTCTAAATGCCCTATATACTTGAATACTATCTCCTCTTAGATATCTACAAGAGACACTGTATGAGTCCAGATATTTTAGTCTTTCCTAATAACTGAAATTTTGACATCCATGGATGCCCTTGGTACATTTCCACTGTAACTCCTTCCAGTTTGCTCATGCTTGTTTTCTTGTAGAGTTTCCATACTGTCATTCCATACTCAGGTTTGGTCTAATGCAACTAACAAACAATGACTTCATCATTTTTGATTTCCTAGACTTTATAAAACTTTTTATACAACACATCATTCTATAACTATCATTAACTAGTTGGTTGATATGATTAGAAAAACTCATAGCTGAATCTACCCATATACCCAGGTCCTTAAATGAGTCTACAGTTTCAATCATTGTGTGTTGTATTAAATAGTCACCTTTCAATTTATGTCTCCCAAATCTCATATGCTTAGTTTTTGATGTATTTATCAGCATATTATTCTCCTTTGCCTAAATGGTTAATTTAGTCACGTTATTTTGCAGACATGCCTTATCTGTAACACATGCAATCAGTTTACCCAATTTCAGGTCAACTGCATATAGACAGTAAAACACCTCAGATGAAAAAGTTAGGTCTGAAAGATACACTCTAAACATGTAAGGGCCTAGGACAGAGTCCTATGGGATGCCCTGGCTGTAACAAAGGATTTCACCTGTCCAGTTGTTGTATGATACTTGCCATGTCCTATTTGCAAGCCATGCAGCTATCCATCTTATCAAGAATACATCAGTACCTAGTTGTACTAATTTGTTGATCAGTGCTTTGTGTATAACCCTGACAAATGCTGAAGTTAAATCTGTATAAATTACATCACAGCACAATTTTTCATTCATAGCTGTTATTATATTGTTATAGAGCATCATGTTACAGGTGGTAATAGATCTGTTTTCAACATATGCATTCTGATGTATGGTTTCAAGTCCCAACCTATCCAGTTCTGACAATAACTTTTCCAGTATTACCTTACCATTATTTTTCCAGAACATGAAAGTAGACTTAAGGGTTTATATGACTCTGGGTTTGTCCTACTCCCCTTTCCCTTGAAGACAGGTTTAATAAGTGCATGTCTCCAATCTTGAGGAATCTCCCCATATTTATACATCCTAGTGAATAATAGGTATAATGGTACCATAAGTTCTCAGGTCATTGTTACTAATTCTGTCTCCTCCCTGTGCTTTGGTTGGATCCAGTTTGCATAGTTCCTTTTCAATATAATCTTATTTGATTCCAGTATTTGGGGTTACTTGGATGTCACTAGGACAGCATATTACCCCTTTTGTGAAGACAAACTGTTTTGCATAAGATTTTGTAAATATATCTATAATCTGCTGTGTCTGAAAATAAATGTTAGAATCTGCACATAATCAGTTTGTGTGTCTTTAATCCTTCCACATCTTATGTATCTATAAAAAGGTTTCCTATTATGCTCAATGTCTTTATATAAATTTTCTTTGAATTTTTCTTGATCTTGTCTCGCACTATGCTTAATCTGTTAGTCCAGCCTGTTTACATCAGTTTCCAAAATTGTAGTTCGACCTCTCTTCCATTTCTTGTATTTTTTGACTCTCATCTTAATCAGATATCTTGTTCTTATGAACATGCATGGTTCTTTGTCTCTGCTGATGGGTTCATGGGAAACATATGTGATCCCTCCCATATTGTTGCATTGCATTTAAAAAATGATGTAAAATTCTAGAGGCTGATGCCTGTGACACCCCTAATATATACCTGTGGGTCTCTGGAAATTACCAATAGCTATTCTACATAATGCTACACATACCTTTGATTTCAGTCGGATGGGTTCTCCAAGATTTCCTGGAGGACTTAGGTGGGGTTGCAGAGGTTGCATAGTTCCTGCAGTGTTTCTCTGTCTGCCCTGCGTTGCTTTGCAGTTTCTATGTCATGCATTCCATGATATGTCATGCAGCCCATGAGATGTCAAACGTGGTCTAAACATCATTCTTCCTCCAAAGCCTGTTCCACACATAGCATAATGATAGCAGCAGCAAGCCCTAACATTGTTCTTTTTTTTTTCCAAAGAAAAATTGTGCCTGTTTTCACAGAGTTTTGGAGATAAGGGCAAAAGTGTGCACTGAGTGTGCTTGATTGCCTTATAGCTTCCTAAATAATTCTGTATGTTGGATTGATTAATTAGCATGTAAGTCAGCTATTTATGCTTCATTAGCATATTCTGCCATTTCCCTTTGTTTAGGAGCTCCACCATGTAATGAATACCAAATAGCATGCTATCATGTGTGGAATGCCTCACCTCTAACAAAATAACAAAACTTAGGGTATCTCAGCTGTTAATGAATCCAACCCCTTGTGTTATCATAAAAACTTGCATTTTTACTTTGTTGTATGGAATAAACTATTTTTTATAAAGAGTGAATTGTATGAGGATATCTGTGCATGTGTGTGTGTGTGTGTGTGTGTGTGTGTGTGTGTGTGTGTGAGTGTGTGTCTATTTCTCTCTCTCTTTTTAATTTCTCCAATTCTTTTGGGTTTCTAATATCATGACAACAATGCACCCCATTCCTGAGTCAAAGTATGATTAAAGATCATGAAATTAGTATTGTTTCAATCTTTGATGTTGGACAGAAGTGCTCTCTGGAACACTTGCAATGTGCCCAGTAATGACTCCTTCTGCAATTCATACAGAGTTGCGTGTATCAGTGCCATACCCAAGTACAATTGTAATCTCTTTTTTATAGAACCAGTTGCTGCTGCCTGCAAATCCTGGTATTTTATAATTTTGTGTCTCTTTGTATGTAAGACACTGTAGTTACCGGTTGCAACAATTTCAATGATCAATGCTACTTTTATCTTCTTTTCATGGAATATTATATCTGTTTTTTCTCGCATCCATTTTTTGAACTGTTGGTAATGGACGATCCCATGTGATGTAAACTTTATCATTTTCTATAATGCTTTGTGTCTTATGTTTCTAATGTTTTCCAGCTACTTCAAAATTATGTTTGCACAATCCCCAATGCAACAGCTTTGCCACATGATTATGCCTTTCAGTATACAGTCCTTCTACCATTAGTATATCACAACTAGCAACAAGATGTGCCACTGTTTCCACTTCTGTTTTACAAAACCTATATTTGTCAGTTTCTCCCACATGTTCAGTGGACTTTGTAAACCAGCATCTACTTAGTTCAATATCTTGGGCCACCAATATTAACCTTAAGTCTTTTGGTTTAATTTCACCTCTCCTTAACCATTCCGGCATTCATTCCTGATCAACATAAGGTTGTCTCAAGAATTTTTTGCACTTGCAACTATATTTATGTATTTTTCACATTCCTTGTCTTCTCACCTGATCCTTCACCTTATATTCTTTCTCTTGTTTTTCTGGCACATTCATTTGGTGCCTGATGCTTATCTGCTTCTGGTTTGATTTCCATTCCTGATTGACATTGATATGCTTTTGATAAGCTAGGCAGAGAAGTCATCTTAGACTTATTCTCCTCATATTTGAAAACTTATGCTTGAGTCTTGTGAGGTCAGCAGATATGCATGCAGTCCTACAATTCCAGATCTATACATGCAATCAATTTCGAGGAGGCTCATGTATTCTTCACAACAGGAAATATGTAGTCTTGGTATACAATGATTTTTATAATTCATTTGATAAGCATGGATGCATCCTTTTGTTTTCCTGTCCATCCAATCCAACACCTTTTAAGGCCAGTCAATCACTCCAAAGCTGTAAGTTAGAAAAGTAAGAACAAACTGGTTTATAGCTTGGACTTTGTTTCTAGACATCAGAGCTGTTTTTAGGATTAATTTTAGTCTTCTAAAATATTCCTTACTAAATTTTATTTGCAATTGTTCACGTTTTATTGTTGATTCTTCATCAGTTCCCAAATATTTAAATAATCCCACTTGCTCAAGTTCTTTTATATCACATTACTGTCCTAGACTGATGCTTTCTTGGTGTTCTAGCTTTCCTGCTTTAAAGGTTGCTTTTGCACATTTATGAAGACCAAATGAAATTTTTATATCATCTGAAAAAACTTTGACCACTTGCAGTTATGCTTTCAGCTCCTCATCTGACAAGCTATACAGTTTGAAATCATCCACAAAGAAAAGATGAGAAGTCTTTACACTTTGTTGTTTTCTGGGAATCAAATTGTAGCCATGACCTAATCTGTTAAGAAGACAGCTTAATGGGTTAAGGGCAAGACAGAAGAAAAGTGATGGCAAACAATCACCATGGAATATCCCCATTTAAATTTTTATCCCTGGAATAATAATTTGCCCTGTATCATGCTTTAACTGCAAGGTGGATTGCCACTGTTTCATGGTTGCTGTAAAGTATTTGGTGTTGGGTGTATCTTATACATTTTTAAGCACTTTTTTATTCTTGAATGTGGGATACTGTCAAATGTTTTTTGTAGTCTATCCATACCATACTAAACGTCTTCCCCTTTTTACAGTTCTCCACTATGACTTTATTTAACACCAAATGATCCTTTGTTCCATATGACTTTCTTTTATCTTTTTGTTCTATTGCCATGATTGAATTTTGTTCTAAATGACTATAAACTCTGAAGGCATCAATTCCAGTGTATAGTTTATACATTGTCGGAAGGCAAGTTATTGGTCCATAGTTTTCAAGATAACTTGCATGTTCACTCTTAAGTGGAAGTACTGTTTTTCCTGTTGTTAACCAGGTTGGTGCATAGCTCTCAACCTTCCATCTCCAAAATGAGGAACACTAACCCTCATAATGTGGAACAAATGGGCAAAATGTGGAACACATACTAATGCCTTACTAACAACTTCAACTAGGAAGGCCATAGGATGGTTAAAATATGCTGGTTTTACTTATCAAGAAGATCTTTTAATGAATTAATATGATTCATTTTTATTTACCATGGATTTCACCTTAAAAAATTCCTAACACTGAATGTGTGACAGAGTCTTCCAATGTGGAACATTGAGGAACTTTGAGGAATATGAACTTTTTAAGACCCCAAATGAGGTACGTTCCTCGCAATGAGGTACACTTGAGAGGTATGGGTTGGTGTCTGTTCAGAATGCACATATAAATGGTTCTTACTTGTGGCTAAATCTTCATGTAAAGATGTTAATACTTTTAGCCAAAGTTAGGTACTGAATCTGGGCCTGGGGTTTTCCAGTTAGGAGCTTTTCTTAACTTTGTTTAAGTTTCTCTGTCAGTTACTTTATTCCATTTCATAACCTGTATAGTTGAACTTCTTATTGTTTCTTTTACTTCTTCTATCCATTTAGCATCTTTGTTATGTTCCACATGATCTTCATAGATATTTCTCCAAAATGTATCTATGTCTTCTTTTTTGGTGGTGTTTCAATTCCTTTTGCCTTGTTTTCCAGTTCTCTATAATAAAACTTTTGAGTTTGTCAATACACTGTTTATTTTGTAGTTTTCCTTTATATTTAGCTGCATATTTTCTAAGTTTTTCTGCCTGTACTGATATTTTTAGTTTATTTTATTGCGATAGTGCATGATAGATCCTGATCTGTTCTGATATTGAGCATTGCTTTTATCACATCTGTCTTTCTGAGTATTGCTGTTGATCATTTCCCTCTTCTGTACACTTCTAACAGTGACACTTCTTATCTTAACTGATTTATAGTTCTCTCTATTCGATACTTCCATGATGACATTTGGTTAATCCCCTTCCTTTCCCTTACTGTCCTGTGTTTTGGTGGTAAGACTTTATCTGTTATTAATTTAGCTGCACATTAATATATCCTATTTACTTCTTATATTGCTAACATTTCTATGAACAGTCCTAATTACTGTGTATATTTGCTTTATCAGACTTCTAGCTTTTTATATTTTAGTCTATTTCTTTCATTGATATTAATATGTTTGCCCATCTCTATGAACTCAAGCAACTCTTCTCTTAGTTAGATCTTTTTCTTCTAAACTGAGGGCACATTCTTTGTTCTGCATTTCCTGCAGGCATTCTCCAGAAAGTTCTAGAGCATCTTCCTCTGTCACATTTTTTACAGTTTCACCCTGTGTCATCCATTGCTCTTTTATTATAGAAACTCAATAGCCTATCACTCCACAACATTGACTGCATCAGAGTTGCCATCATTTCCTGTTCCTTCCCTTGCTGAGAAACTCCATCTGAACTTTTATGCTGGTTTTCTGTGTAAGGCTCCAAAGTATCTTCATATGGCAACTGATCCAATGTTTCCAGCTCCACTGGTTTCTCCTGAATTAGGGGATCCATTGCTCTGCCCTACTGTGGTGTTATCACATTTAGATTTTCAACACTGAATCCTTCACTTCACAGGTAATCCAGAACCTCAGTTTCTATGTCTTTAACTTCACCATTACTAATCTTCTTTTCTATTTTTCTTCTTTTTCTTATTTTTTATATTGTAAAATTTTCTATATCCAGTTGCCTTTGCGTGTAATATCTTTGGTGCTGTTCTTTTTGTATTGATTAGTTGTACTTTCTCCTTTGCATAAATATTTGCACTATATTAAATCTCTTTTTCTTTTCTATGTCAATATTTCTTCTTCAGATGTCTCCTGTCCTCCTGTTTCTCCTTACTTGGGGGACTCATTGTTCCATCGTGTGGTAATATAACCTGTGTTGGACTTTAAACACTAAATCCTTCACTTCACAGGTATTCCATAACTTCAGCTTCTATTTTTTAACTTCGGCTTTACTAATCTTCTGTTCTATGTTCTGTCTTTGTGATCGTATTTCTTATATTGTGAAATTTTCCATATCTAGATGCCTTTGCCTTTATTTCTCTCTGAATATCTTTGGGGCTGATTTTCTGTATTGATTAATTTGGCTTTCTCCTTTGCATAAATATTGCACCATATCAGTTCTCTCTTTCTTTCACATGTTTTCAAAAATCTCTAAAGTTTGTTCTTTATATTCTCACACTTCCTTATTCACTTCTTTTTCCAAACTGCCCAAGGTTTCTTGGTCTAGATAATGTTTTTCATAAATCTGTTGTTATTAACAAACACAGATTTGAAGCTTTTGGCAGTTTTTATTGTGCAAGTATTTTTCTTTCCTCAAATTTCTCTCATAATCTTTTTATACATCTTCTGTACAGGAATTCTGGGCTTGTTACATAATAGCAACAATACATTATTTCTTTCTTATCCTCAATAGTCTACTCTATCATCTTTTGGCTCTTTTTTGACCTATCAGTTTTTGTGAATTTTGTGGCCTACTACTTCCTTCTATGATGGGGTCCATCCTCTCCCTGAGTCTGGCCTAGCCCCATTGTAGGAATACTTCCATGTCTTGAAGATTCTACACTGTCATTTTTTACATTCCTGGCACCAATGCGCCTACCAGGATTGGGCACTTTTTTATCCTGGAACTTGTGCATCCAGCTATCTTTTTTTTTTTTTTACCTACTTATGTCCATGATGAATGCTATATAAAATGCACTCCACATGTCAGTGCTTTCTTGGTGAGATTTTGTGAAAAACAAGGTAAACCTCATGAAGGTACTCACAAAGACTTGAGGATGAATTCATTTCCAGCAATATTACAGTCCCCTTTTCCTTCTAGAAAGTCTGAATCCCCATACAGTTTCAGAAAAATGGGTTTTGAAGATCATTCCTCAAGGTTACAGAAGGCAGTGGGAGGAAATGCCTCCTTTTTATTGAGTAGATCCTCAGTCTCCAAACCGGACTCCACTATTTCCCCCTGTCCCTCAACATATGTAATCTCAGGGAGTAATGGAGCCAATTCCTCCTTCTCAGTTTGAGAAAGGTTTTCATTCATGGAAGTTTTTGGTGCCAAAGAAATAAAGAAAATTCCTGGAGACCACTTTTGAATCTCTCTTTCGTAAACCAATTTCTGATAGTGCCCAGGTTCAAAATGTTGTAACTTCACAGCATGCTACCTCTTCTTCCTCATTCAAATTTTCTTGGAACACTAGATTTAAAAGATGCTTATCATCACATCCCTATTCATCCAGATGTCAGTTAGTTCTCAAGGTTTCTGGATGACATTATTAGTTCTATGCCTTACCCTTTGGGCTAGCCACTGTACCAAGAGTGTGTACAAAGCATCTGGCTCCAATGATAGCTCATTGCAGGGTGCAAGGTATCCCATTTTCCATATTTAGGCAACTTGATTATCATTGCAGAGTCTTTTTCAAAGTGTCAGGTGTCTCCCTTTTGGGTGAGTGATCTCTTGCACAAGCTGAGATTCGAAGAGAACATTCAAAAGTCTTTTTGACTTCATCAGACATGATTGTGTTCCTGGGGTGTCTGCTAGACACCTCACTTCAAAGAGCTTTTCTTCCACAGGAAAATAAATATAAATGTGTGTGTGTATATATATATATATATATATATATATATATATATATATATATATATATATATATATATATATATATATAGTTCCATGGTTTTCCACTCAGACTTCAATCTCTGGAAGGTAATACCTCATGATTTTGTGTCTCATGGCATTTATGATTCTCATGCTACTCCTGGCAGGAATCCACATGAGAAAGGTGCAATGGTGCATGAAGTCTCTTTGGCCCCAGCACCAACACCCATTATCTTTTCAAATCCCAGTCCTGTCAGAGGAGAAATCACTTGGCAGGCACAGCAAATATCCCTAAATCCAGGTTTTCCCTCTGTCTCCAAAGCAGTAAGTCACTACAAACACTTCAGACTTTGTTTGGGGAGCAGTATCAGGAGGAATAAAAGTACAAATGCAAGCACATAAACATAAAATAGATGTTTGTTCTAATCAAGGTACTCAACTCTCTGAGTCATCTTTGGTCCCCAAGATATCTTCATGTTGTTACATACAATACCACAGTCATGTGGTGCATCAACAGGCAAGGGGTAACTGGGCATTAGAGTAATCCAGAAAAACCACAACAGCATGTTTCAGAAACTATATTAAGAACTGGCATTAATTTTGCGGGCTGTTTTTCTCAGAGCTCCGAGCATTCTTCTATTACCCTGGCATAAGGAGAGCATAACTATGACAATGACTCTCAAGAAACTAATATTTTAGACATTGGTTGTGGTGCAGATGGTTGTCCTCAGCTGAAGAGAGGAAGTGGAAGTAGAAGCAATGTCATATTGTCTTTCTCGGTCGAGCAGTGGTCGAGGAATGAGTTAAATATTAATGAAAACAATGTCCGTGCTACTAATTCTTATGCCACCTTGGATCAACAGCTTAATTCCTTTCAGGACTTGGTTACTAGATACAAAAAGCTGCAACTTGAAAATGGATACTTACAGTAGTGTATAAATACAGGACATGTTCCAAAAGGACTCCGGATGTGGAGATCCCTACGGGGCTTATTAAAAATTCACGGCTGCATCAGGAACTTCTTACATTTTTCAACAGGCAAGGATGTGACCTTTTAAGAATGCTTATTAGTGAAAACAATAGGAAGATGGCAATGCTTATTCGTGACATTAATAAATTAGATGTTAACATTAAGAATGACTTGTTGTTTGAGCACAAAAAAACAAGTTTTTCAACATATTTAAGAATGTGGACAATGACTTGAATGGTTTAAAAAATAGGAAAGAGAGGAAGTTGTGGAGGGACAAACAGGATTATGATGCAGGCAAAGCTTACCCAGACCCCCCCAGAGGGGCAGCAGGCTAGACATTTTGACAGGCCTTTTTTTTTATAATGATGATATAGATAATGACAACAGTAATGATAATGATATGAATGGGGATGCCCCTTTAGACCCTCCACCCCTGAGGAGATCCGAGAGAATAAAGAATCGGAGGAATGGGAGATTTGTGAACCCGAGTTATGAGTAGGACTCCCAACAGAGTTGGTGGAGAGGGAGAAGGGGATCCTACCAGAGATAAATTCAGTACCTGATTATGGGAATCAGATTGTGAGGAATGTGACTGGTGATTTTTCTGTTTATAATTTCACTCAAACTATGGTGAGCCCTGCTTGGGTTGAGCTTTTTTCTAAAGGCATGAATTTTGTACCTGCTAGAAAAGCTAACATTGTTGACACTATGTTACATCTGAAATCTTTTAGTAGGAAATTGAATCTGGCATTGCATTTTGGTAACAATCGCGATATGGTGAGGCCTAGTTTAACACATAGGCCTAGCACTTTTATCCTACCTGTTCATCTAATGGTTCATATGTTTGAATTATTATGTCAGAATGAAATCAGAGATATTTTAAGGCATTACAACAACTGTAGCCCTACTAATATGTCATACTCAGAATGGTCTTTATTTCAAAAAGTTCTAAAAAATAATGAAGTTAGGATTATGAAACCTGACAAGGGAGGGGGGACTCATGGTCATAGACATAATTGATTACAATGCAAAGATATTTGAAATGTTATACAGGGAAACTTATGTGGAAGTTTCTCGTAATGAGTTGAACATTGCCTATAGGAATATAGATCTCACTTTAGATGAATTATTACTGAATGGGCAAATTAGCTTGGATGTCCACGAGTTCTTGTAATTTAAACATCCTAAAATTGCTGACATATTTGGGATCCCAAAAATCCATAAGTCAATAACTAATCCTCCCCTATGCTCAATTGTTGATACCAAGGCATCCAAAATGTTCTGTTTAGCTAAATTTATTGATAGTAGGGTCAAGAATGTATTGGACAGGTCTATATTATAACATCGAAGTTCAAAAACTCTGAACATTATAATATCGAACCCAGTAGAGCAAACACTTGAAATAGCGAAGCTGCAGAACACTGAATACTTTCCTACGGAAAGTATTCAGAGGGCCATTTCTGCAGCTTTGCTATTTCCTCAACTGTGGAGCGAAGGTTACAGACCGGGTTAAGGTAAGTGTGAGAATGAAGGTGAGTGTGCGATGGGGCATGTGTTAGGTGAGTTAGGGTTAGGGCGTGGGTCAGGTAAATGTGCGATTGTGTGGACATGAGGGTTAGGGTGGGGTAGGTGAGTTAAGGTTAGAGTGCGGGTAAGGTGAGTGTGCAATAGTTAGAGACCTTAGGGTTAGGGTTGGGTTAAGGTAAGTGGGTAGCTAATGGTGTATGTCTGGTTTAGTGTAGGGTTTCGTGAACTGTATGTGTGTAGATTATTTAATTTGGTGTGCTTGAGTTGTGTGTATGTTTGTCGGAGCAGCAATTTTTTTCCCTGGGAAAAATTCGCTATTCTGACTGTTCGCTTTTCTGGTGTTTCGATTGAATGGGGTCGATATTATAACATTCGATGTTTTTAGACTTTGATGTTATAATATAGGCCCGTATTAGACAGTAGGGCTTGGGTGGGCAAGGACTCATGGGATTTTTTGGAAAAAATAAAACCTGATATGTATGATGACCAATTAATTATGGTCACTGTTGATATTTGTGACCTATTCTCCATCATCCCCCATGAGCTGTGGCTTGAATGGTTTTAGGAATATCCTTGTAAAAACACTAGTTTTGATCATGGTATGATTCTGACTATTAGGACTTGTATGGAACTTGTCTTGGACAATAATTTCTTTAGTTTTAAAAGACATATTTTTAAGCAAAGACAGGATGTGGTCATGGGTGCTTATTGTGCCCCTGTGTTTGCCAACATTGTTTTTGCACATTGGGAGGATTTATTCATCCTAAACTCCAATTTCAAGGAATCATGGTTGTTATATGGTCATTATTTAGATGACCTGGTCCTATTCTGGAAAGGTGGTGAGGATGAGTTGGACAAATTTTTCTCTTATATCAATGAGACAACTGATTTTTTTTTAAGTTTACTATGGTTAAGGATGACAATAGTTTACATTTCCTAGATGTTACTATTAAAAAGGACTATTCTAGGAAAACATTTACCTCCCACTTATACAGGAAACCAACTTACTCTAATTCCCTTTTACACTATCAAAGTTGGCATCCTGCACATCAAAAGAAAGCCCTAGTAAAAGAGCAATATGTCAAGCTTGCCAGAATGATCTCAGAGGAGACAGATTTTATCAGGGAATGTGAGGTATTAAAGGAAATGGTGGTAAGGGGTATCCCACTGATTTTGTGGACATCACAAATGAGGTCAGGAGTAAGAGAGAAATGGGAATTTTTAACACACTTTTGTCCAACCATATGGCCACAAGGGATGGCACAGAGGGTGGAAGAAATAATAGTTTTGGTAGAGCCCTTGTTTTCCCTTTTACTATTAACTTCTTTGACATCTGACACATTGTTTTAAAATTTTGGAAGATTTTTAGTTTGGACAACAATGTTAGTAATTTGGTGGGTGGCCAACCAATGGTGGTATACAAAAAGGATATTTCACTGAAGGGGCTGTTGGAAAGAAAAAGGAATAAACTCAAAAAGGGTGGTTGTTTTAAATGTGGGAGGTGCCCTCAGTGTCTGTTTATGTTCATTGAGGACTAATTAGTTATCAGGAGTTATGGGAACATTAGATCTTGTAAGAAATATTTCTGTTACTCTAAGGGAGTGGTCTTTGTAGTGATGTGTGATTCATGTGATGGGTTTTATGTAGGAAAAACTAAGAGGGCTTTAAAACAAAGAGTTTATAAGCATCTATATGACATTAGATGCAAAAATGAAAATAATGCTCTGTATAAACATATTAGACTATTCCCCTCACATGGTTTTAAATTTTGTGCCATTGAACATGTTGACTTGGGACTTCGGGGGGGGGGGGGGCTCTGATGATTACTTAGAGTTTCTTGAGCTCAAATGGCAGATAAAACTTAATGCTTGCCAATTGCCTGGACTTAATGACAGGATTACTATTTGTTCTTTGATGACGTTAAAATCTTTATACTTTTTGTGAAAGGTTGTTTTTAATATGGATAGACATTTGGATTGTTTTTATTATAATGATTGTGGATCCATAATTTTTTGTGTAAGCAATTTTTATTGATGTAAGGGGAAGTTATGTCATTCAATTGACTAATGAGCTGCTGGGGTGGGTATTTAAACCTTAGTGATATGCTTTATGGTATTCTGATGAAGTCTTGTTTATGACGAAAGCACTAAATTAAATTTATTTTTGGAGTTACGTGCTATTGTGTTTTTTCGGGATTACTCTCTTTCCATTTGTTTCACTAACTGGGCATTACCCCTTTTGCAGACTAGCCATGTAACCCTGAGCTATACCTTTATAGCACATTTTCACTCTGCAGGTGTCCTACATCCTATCAGAGCAAAACTGTATGGCAGACGACTGAGCAGGTTAAAAGCAGACTCTCACAAATGGAAACTGTATCAGTGGGTCTTCCTAGATTTGATGCATCAATGGGGAGTTCGTCAAGCAGATCTCTTTGCTTCTCTCTGAACAATAAGCTGGTAAAATTTTGCACCAAAACTCCATGCAAGAATGCCTAGAAGACAGGTGCCTTTTATTTTCCTTGGACATAAATGTTAGTATATGCATTCCCACCCTTTCCACTGATATTCATAGTACTTCTGAAGATTCAAAAGGAATCCCACAAGATTATCATGGTGAACCTGTTCTGGCCCAGGCAACAGTGGTTCTCCCTTCTTTTGGAAATCACCAGGGGTAATTACCACAATCTTCCTCAAAAAATGGATCTACTCACTCTAGAACAGGGGTATTTGATAAAACCCTAACTCCAATCAACTTCAGCTGACTGCCCTAAAGATAGGGTATAAATTCCCTTTAGGTACATGTTTACTGAAGATGAACAGCAGGTACTAATGGAGGCAAAAAGTCTGCTAATAGAAAATCATATATTAGCAAATCGAAGAAGTTTTCTAGTTATTGCCAACAGCATAAGCAGCACCCATTCAGGGCTAGTGTTTCTCTGGTTTTACAATGTTTGTGTGAGTTCCTATGGCCTTTCATACTCATCCATCTAGGTTTATTTGTTGGCCACTTTAGCATGTCTTCCCATGGATCCCCCACTTCCAATATATTGTCATGTGAAAAAGATTTTGAAAGGGATTTTACAAAACAGACCTCCAAGAAAACTGGTGGCTGCTCCTTGGGATCTTAATTTTGGGTTGGAGAAGCTAACACGTGGTCCACTGAACCAGTTAATCTGGCTAATCTGGGGGGGTCTTATGGAAAACAGTTTTATTAATTGCTCTGACCTCTGCAAGAAGGGTGTCTGAGTTGGAAGCTCTTATGGTGAGTGAACCCTAGCTCATTATCCATAGGGACAGGGTTTCTTTGAGAAGCAATCCTTTTATGTTTAAAGTGGTATCTGAGTTTTCTTTAAGCCATCTCCCTGTTTTCTTTCCTGAACCCAAACACAAGGGAGAAAAGATACTCCATACTCTGAATGTTCACAGGTGACTCACGTACTTCTTTACAGACCAAAATGTTTCTTCTCTTCAGATCAGCTGTTCTTTTCTTGTGAAAGTAAGAAAAAAGGATAACCTGTGACAAAACATATTATTTTCAAATATCTGTCTCAGGCTGTTACCTTTTGTTTTTCTCTCCAAGGCAAAACTATTCCAGGCAGGGTCAATGCTCACTCTACCAGGATCTTGGGTTCCTCTATGGATTTTTGGAAAGGGTTGGATTTTAGAAGTAATACAGAAGCAGTAACCTGGCCTTCTGTACATACTTTTACAAAGTATTACAAGCTGGATTCCTTCTCTAGGTCTAGATCAGGTTTTGCTAGGACCATTCTCCAGGGCTTCCTGGACCTTTTCCTTCCACGTCCCAAATGTTTTAAGATAGGATGATCTGCGCATATAGCTAAGGCTTCTGCAGCATTGATTAATATAATGAACATAGTACAGTTGTGTAAGTAAACTTGCCATAACAGTCGATGTTCGAATGATCACTGCTACAGTAACCTCTCCCTCCCTAAACCTCTCTTTGTTTTTTGATTATGCTGTTTTGCCAGAGTGTGAAATGTACATTATATATGTCATATAATTCTTAGATGTACTTCAAGAAGATGGTATGCCTAGGATGCCTGACCTAGTCTAAGAGAAGGGTTATGGATTCTACCAGAATAGTACTAACATTACTCCTGGTACAGTACAGTCATTTATCACCCTTCATTCCTCTAACATATCAGGCAAGGATCAGGTTACAACCCCTATTATGTCTCTAAGAAATGCATCCGTAGAACCCAAACACAGTTTAACAAAATTGTTAGATCCCACGACTATCCCCAATAATACAGTTTTGGGACTAGGGATAGGCGTCACATCCCCAGGTTCTCATTATAACCCATGTACCCTTAATATTAAGGAAAAAATTACTAAGGGAGACTACACTGATGGTGTTGAATAGGTTGATACCAATGGCATACAGAGACTGACAGAGACAGAAAATGCAGGTTTTAAGGATCTACCCATAACTTGGCTATACTAGGAAAAAAGGCCTCTGACAAGTTGATCACCATACATTCGGTCAAATGGATCTTGGGTTTAATGTAGTATGTAGCCATTTTAATCCAGAAAGATGACAAACAGGTTCTACCACTACTGGCTTATTTCTGTGACTATTAGAGTATCACTCAACATTCAGGAAGGGGCAGTGGCATGGTCCTGTCTAGATGATTGTCACTGGTGAAGTGAAACCCCAACCCCATGTGCAAAAATGGGAAAAAAGGGTGATGGATGGATGGATTTAGGAAGCTGAGACCTGTGGATAAATCTCTACACTGGGATCAATGCCACTTTAATACTTGACTCATTGTCATGCTAGAAAAGCCTAGATTTGCAAATCCTTCTAATTCATCAAACCTTCTCCTTAATATGAAGTATTGTTAGGCTTTCAGCAATGGTAAAAGTTCTCAGACAGCATGCCATTTTTAGCACTTTTGTTCACCTTGCAGCAGAAGCCACACTATTATTAGGTGCTGGTAGAAGAACCGGCATCAGCCTGCAATCAAAAATTCAAATCTTGGTTAGCAGACAGTTATCACTAGACAAGACTAAACATCTATGGTTAGAACTCCTTTTGAGGGCAAAGAGGGAACTCCTTTCAAAGTCAACCATGCTGTCAAGGAATCACACTCCCCAATAAAGGTCAGTAGGTTAAAGAGGGAGTTAAGTGGTTACCCAAACAAACAAGCAGCTAGTTTCCTCAGTCAAGGCCTTTCTTCAGGTTTTCCTGTTGGATGCAAAGTTTTACAGGATACCAAGATAGTTAAAAACCTAAAATCAGTAGGAAGAAGGGAGAAGGATGTCCACAAGCGCAACAAGCTTAAGCTTCATCAGGGTAAGCCTGTGGGCCCTTTCAGTCAGCCATCATGGGCAACCTTTAGAATTTTTACCATTTAGTTGATCCCTAAAAAGAAGGAAGGCAAGTTCCAGCTTATCTACCATCTATTCCACCCAGGTGGAACTTTGATCAATCGCTTCACTGACAAGGAGCAAAGTAAACTTCGCTATGCTTCCTTGGAGCAAGCACACGTCATTCAAAAATGTTCTGTCTTTGAATCTTTTATTACTGTACTGCATTGGTGCTGACAGCTTCAAGCACCACAGCAAGCTACTATTTGCTATTTGGATTGCTATCATGTAATAGGTGAAGGGGAGGAAGGTGCTAAGGTAGGCATAAAAAAATCTCTTTGACTTGTGCCATGGCTTGAGGGTTTCTCTTGCCCTAGACAAGATAGAAGGTCCCTTCCAAATTGTTACCTTCCTTGACTAAGTGATTGCTGTGCATTCAACAGCCTTTAAACTCCCAAATGACAAGTCACACCAGCTTAGCACCACAACTGACAGGTTCTTACTGTCTAATAAAGTTAGAATTAGTGAGGTTATGTAGTTACATGGGCTTCTTAATTTTGCTTTTTGAGCCACTTCATCAGACAGGACCTTTTTGGGATTGTTCTCTAATTTGTTGAAAGAAGAGAAGAGCAAACACCATTGGGTTCAGCTACCAGCTAGGATTAAAAAAGACTCACGGCTATGGAAGACTTTCCTGAGAGATTTCAATGGGTCATGCTATGGCAAGTACTTGCCAATTCCTCTGAAGTTCTGCAGATTTTCAGCAGTGCAGCTGCAAGTATAGGTCTTGGAGATACTCTTCAATAGTAGGTGGCTTGCAGTGCAATGGTCCTCTTCCTGCTCTGTGGAAAGGAAGCTTGCCATATCCTTTTGAGAGGTTTTACCAATACAGGTGCCCACACTTATCTGGAAGCTAATAGCAGGACCATTTTCTATTCTGACATTGAGGTGGTGGTAAATGCATTAGTCAATTGATTGTCACGGTCCAAATGGGTACATTCTGTTTTGAGATTACTTGTGTTATTAAGTTCACAGATTGACTTGAATTTTACAGCACACCACATTTCTGTAAAGCTGAATGGTATAGTTGACAGACTATCATCTTTTCAGTTCTCCAGATTTTGACTGTTGGCTCCAGAAGCTCAGCAGTTTGGGGCAACAGTACATCTGGAAGTTTGGATAATTAGTTATGAATAGACATTATATTCTTATCCAGGTCCTGGGCTTTGAATACAAAGAAGGCTTATTTGACGTCATCGTCATCATCATCATCATCATCATCAGCCCCCTTTTTCCCATTTTCTACATGGGGTCGGGGAATCATGTTAACTGTCACCATCTCTCTTGATTCAGTGCCACACTCCTGCCTTGTTTGACATTCATGCCTGACTGTTGCAGATCTTCTTTCACACAATCCATCCACCTCTTTGCTGAATATTTTCATTTTCTCTTACCTTCTTCCTGTCTGTCCCAAATCTTTTTCACCAGATTGTCTTCTGCTTTTCTGCACGTGTCCAAAACACAGTAATCTGTTCTTTGTTATATCCTCATTTCTTCACCTGTCTCACAGAGTGCATCCTATCACCCTTCTCAGGCACTTAATTTCCATCACCTCTAGCTTCTTTATCTGCCCTGTCTTTATTGCCCAGGTTTCTGTCCCATACAGTAGTACTGGTCACACCACTGTCTTATACACCTTAATTTTCAGCTTCTTTGGCATTCTTCTGTCATAGACTACACCCGACACTCTGTGCCAGTTGGCTGCAGCTCCTCTGATCTAGATTTGACCTCTTCATTCAGACTTCCCTTCTCCTCAACCACCCCTCACAGATAGTTGAAGCTATTTACCTATTCCACTGTCTCCCCTTCTATCTCAATTCTCAGCTTCTTCTGATTTCCCCAGTTTGCAGCCATTACCGCTGTCTTATCTGTGCTTAGTTGCATCCTATGTGCCTTCAGTTTTGCATTCCATTGCTCTATACTTTGCTGGAGTTTTTGCTGAGAGTTCCTGTAATGCCACATCATCTGTATACAGCAACTTTGTTGATCTGTCCCCTCCAACCTGTTTACTAATGTAGTCCATTACCAGTATAAACAGCAGTGGGCTTAGAGCTGAACATTGGTGTACACCCACTCCCACTGGGAGCCCCTCTGTGAGGCTGAACACTGTTCGTACTTGAGTCATAGGGTCCTTATACATAGCCTGCACTAATTTTACCAATGTTTCTGGGACTTCAAACCACCACAGTACTGCCCAGATCAGCTTTCTTGAGACCTTGTCATATGCTTTCTCCAAGTCTAGGAATGCCCAGTTGGAATCTTTCCTCATCTCTAGCTTCTTCTCAACTATCTGTCTCACTGCAAAGATTGGGTCAGTTGTGCTGCATCCTGATCTGAATCCGAATTTCTCATCTCCCATCTTACATTCTACTATATCAGTTTATCAATTACCCTCTCTAGAACTTTCATGCAATATGATAGGAGTTTGATTCCTCTGTACTGCCCACAGTTGTGGATGTTCCCTTTGTTCTTGTACACTGGCATGAGCATGCTTATTCTCCAGTCATCTTGGATACACCTTTCTCTCCACACTGCTATGAGTACCCTATTATTTGACATCATTACATGCATTAAGGTTTTTCTGTCTTGGGTTACTTTCCTTCAAGAAAATTGGTCTGTGCCAGTTTTAGTTCACTTCTTAATTCTGAACTGTTTGATACATTCACTTGGACGCTTTGGGTTGGCTAGCCCATTCCCTGGCACTCCATGACATCACTAATCATTGGTTAGTCACCAGAATGATCAGAGATTCTGTAATACATGATACCAGAAAACCTCCAGGTAGACAGCTCTTGGGAACCATTATTATGGGAGTGCTGGACAGTACTGGAGATTTCTTTTCCTTTTTTATGGACAACCTTGTTCATAAAGTTGCATATGGGTGTGTTTAGGGTGAGTGAACTGCTTCAGTCTGTATCCTGCGGTGATGTGATCTTATGAAGAGACCAGTCACCATCTGGCTGAACAGATCCAAAATGGACCACAGTAGTCATGGGCAGCAAGTCTGACTCAATAAGGCAAGAGTCTATTTCTTATATCCTGTCCATTGGGCCACATTATTACACAGTTTGGATTTAGATGTCTCCCTTTTTCAGCCTGTTTTTCACCTGAAGCAAGGACATAGAATTGTATCTAGGAATGTGGCATTAGGACATCTCCCCATGGGTTACTTGTCACACTCATTCAGGACTGGCAGAATTTCAGATTTAGCAGAAGAAGCTCATTCTGTGCAAGCTTTGAAGAAAATGAGCAGATGGGTAGCTGAAGCCTTTCTTTCTTTCTTTTGTTCTTTCTTTCTTATATTAGACAATAATTACATTATATTGCTTTACAGGAAGGAAGGTCTTTCTGATCAAAGGGAACTCACTTATCCAGAGAGCTGCATCAGGGACATCCATTCATATGAGAGTGTTAAACCTTTGATTGGTCCAAATGACTGATCTGTCCAGTGGTACTGTTATTCTAGCTTATCCTTGCTACAGCTAGGGAATATTTGGCATCTTCTGTTGGCTTTCTGGCCTAAACCCAAGGCTGTACTCCTTCACCTGGGGGGAAATGATTTAACAAAGATTCCTAAGAAGTTCTTATTAGCTTGGATATGTAAGGACCTTTCCACTGTACATACATGGTACCTTGACATGTTGATATTTTGGTCTGCCTTGCTACCAAGATTGCTATGGCAAGGTATGCTAAACCCTTCAGCCAGTGAGTTATTGAGACATTTCATCAACCATCATGTTGCAAGATCAGCAGAAGTTTTGAGCCTGCATGTGATCAAACATCCAGATCTGTTGAAACTGGACAAGGACTTCTATGGCATGGATGTAGTTCATTTGAATGTTTTGCATTTTCATTTATTTATTCTTCGACTTTCATTATTTATTAATGATGTTGTCCCTTAGGCCTTATTTAATTTAAAATTTAAAGTACTCATTACAGACTCTACAGTTCACTGGTTAATCGTTAGTTGATAGGTTTAGATGTTTTCCAGTTTGGGCAAGATATTCATGATCCTTTGAACATTCAAACATAACATTTTTGTGTTTGTCTGGCATACAAGGCATCCGCTGACCCATTACCAGTGGATTTACTACACATCAGCAAGTCAAACTACATCAGAAATACTGAGTTTAGGTATCTAAACCTCTTTGGCAACATCGACAGAATAGTTTGGAGGGAAAGGTATATCTCGCAGAGGATACTGCTGTTGTGGAACAGACTCCCCAACAACATGAAACAAAGTTTATTCATGTCCATTTTCAAGTGCAACTTAGATCTATAGATGATAAACAGAAACTTACCACAGGATTGCCCCCTGTACTTCTAGTGCACAGATGCAGCTTCTAGATGCTTTATCCCATGCATGGGTCCACTCAAACTATCTTTGGTATGATTGTGGTTATTTTCATTAGGAGTAATATATAATTATTGACATAGGATAGGTAAGGCCAATCTAAAATCAAATAGGATAGGCTATTACAAGCACAAAACAAAAATTGGCTAGGGTTAAAATGTCCCACAAGAGCAGCTAGCCTGGTACTTACCTATGAGCGTTTAAGAAGAGAGGGTGTGAATGGGAGGAACAGCATGAGCAAGCATGCTGGTGGGCAGTCACCTTGTGGCCTTGCACATGCTTTGCATTTCCCCTTTTGTGGTTCATCAGCCTCTTCTTGAAGTGACTAGGGCTAAGAACCCTTATGGTTTGTTCCAGTCAGTTTGTATGTCTGTAGGGGCAATATGGATCAAGCCCTGAGTTGGACTGATAAGGTAATCTATCCAAGGGAGCTTGGTGTATGACACTCAGGCTCTAGTGGGAGGGACCAACATGGGCTAGTTTATGCCAAAAGTCTCCGGTTGTAAGCTTATGGTGATGGATTGTTACTGAACCTAAATTACAGCACATGAAGTTATTAGACATTCATCATAATAAATTGGTCTCGAAAGCTGTAAAGTGTGGCTATTGACTCAGGTCATGGGGATAAATGCAACGTGTGCTCAAGCCTATTGTTGCTGTCAAGCTGACTCATAGAAGGACTGAGTCGAAGAGGGCCTATTTCAGTGCTGTTGGGTCATCCCTATACACTGCCATGGTCAGTTCAATGGAGCTCCCACTCTACTGCCCTTTAATAATTTATTTAATTCAGTATATTTGGTCACATTGCAATCTTACCTCCGAATTTGTATCCCCTTTTTATGGCTCATTGGCATATTCTTGAGGTCAGTAGAGCAGAGATGGATAGATGCAATCAGTCGGTATGTCTGTAAGGGCAATAAGGGTCAAGCCCTGAGTTGGTCAGGTAATGTAAGCTGTCCAAGGGGGCTTGGAGTGTGCCAGTCAGGCACAAGTGGAAGAGACCAACATGGGTTCTTTTACACCAACTGACTCCTATTGTCAGCTTATGGTAATGGATTATTACCAAAAGTGAATGATAACACAGGAAGTTATTACTGCATTGTGTTATTTTAAACTAGTCATTCATTACAATAAACTGATAGCAAGGGCTGTAAAGTAAACTGACTCAGGTTGGGGCAGGCAACTTTCACTGTGTGCCACTTCCTACCTTATGCTGTGTATCCCCTTGTACCTGTTTCCTAATTCAGTTTGAAAATAATTTATATAAACAATGACACACATCATCTAATGTTACATATTACACAGGAATTTTGCTTTTATAAACCATATCTTGCTTTGACTATCTTGCCATCTTATTGTGAGACTAGATGCCAAATTTCAATTTGTAATAACAAATGATTTTTGCATATCACTTATAGGATATCAGACTGCACCATAAGAACACTATTTCCTCTAAAATATAATGTTTCTTCCTTGTGTTCTTGCAGAATATCCTCTTTTTAGAATACATATTGAACAACTGTTTCCTCTGTAGTTCAGAAATAAGCTCTATGCAAACATTTTATGTGATAATCAGCACAAATTCAGAAAAACAAAATAACCCATCTACTCTACCAGATGATAAAAACAGGAAGGCTAGATGAAGAAGTGCAACTCAAGAAAGTTAAATTTTAGCTGTGGTTTCACAGATTTGATGAATATATGAGGTTGTCATCATTTTATTTTATTTGTAGCTGCAGTTATGATAAACCAAAAAACTCACTTCCTTATTATAAACCAGAGCAAAATGCATATGAAACAAGTAAACAAATAAAATATATAACAGTATGTGCAAAGAGTTCTAGCATTTCACTGACATGTGTCTATAGCACGTTTGTGGGCCAAAAAGGTTTATCATAGCTGAAATTAATACTTTTTCACAGTTATTTGGTGAAATTGAAGTACAAAAACAATCACAACCCAGCTAACAGGAAACAGATTCAGGGGCAACCTGCTGTACAATGACCTTATGCAGCATTATAGTGAAGCTTGAATATGTCTTCCAGTACTGATGATATTAACCCTGACAGAAACAATATCAGTCTTTGTCTAATCTACAACTTCCTGTCTCATAAAACAAGATTAGGCATTACTGCACTAGAGTGTCCCAGAAATATACACATATACAATGATACTAGCTACTCCTAACACTAATAAAGCACCAACTTAATTTAAAACTTGCCAACCTTCAACTGAAAACACTTGTAACTGGCATCCTGGTTAAGTTATTGCAATGTAATTCTGATAGTTCTTTTTTTGCTGGGGGACATGTTTTAGACACTTAGAAATTACAGGTTTTTCCTTCTATTGATCACCATATATGTAGTTCAACTAAATTACTTTCTTGTACATAATTCTCTGAATGTGTGTGTATAATCTTACAGTCTGAATCTCTTTGTAATTATCAATTTTCATTTCTTCTGTAATATTTTTCCCAGGCCAAGATTGAAATTGGTCACTTGTGTTCAGTACTCTATCACAGTTCAGAAATTCAAGTAAAATAGTATGTGCCCTACTGTGTGAAATTATTTTATTCCTGTATACCAAACCTTTCTTTCTTGTAGTGTTTTTCTGCTCCAGAGTTGGGCTCTTCTTTGCCATCATCATGGTTACTCCTATCCATGGTTTTGGCTATTGAGGAGATCAAGGTGTCCCAGCACCGTGTCATACTTGCCAAGGTGTATTTTTTAGTTTAAGGCCAAAGTTCCCCATTTCTCTTCGCACCCACAAGTAAGCATCCGATAAGTGGACATGCAATGGTACATGAACCAAGTCCTTCCGTTAAGGAATGCAGGTTCTCTGAAGACTTGGTGATACATGCTGAGGGAATATTTGGAATGTCTTGAAAAATCAAGTATATCTCAGATACTATGTGATAGGACAGACCCACAATGCATTCATTTAGTAGGTATCATTTCTAAAAGTTCACTGTACTCTTTGTACTGAAGAAAACAAATTGTGCATGTAAGAGACTGAAGATTAATCGCTACTTTTGTATAGTGGCCTTATTCAGATATAAAATGATGATGATGAGAATGCTTTCACTGATATTTCAACATTAAAGTATTTAGAAAGCAAACTATGGTGCAACTTGCAATGTTTTCTGGCTGTGAATGTTGTAAAGCAGGTATTTTTCTTACTTTGGTTATGTTCCTATATATGAATGACTATGATCATAACCAGGATCTTATGTGTTTGAGGCATGAGTGTCAAAACATTCACCTCAGCAGTGAAGCTTGAGAGATAAAGCTTGACATCCATGTCAAGAACAAGTTCTCAGGTTTATGATCACAAAAACCTGATCATAATTATATGTAATGCATGAAGCTTTACCCGCACCCATGTACTGAAAACATTAGAAGAAGAAAAAAACAGTGTAAAAGCATTAAGTATTGTTCGACTTAGAAGATGATTGCAAACTAAGTGCTGCTACCCATAAAAAACATCAAAAAGCCACTAAACACTTCTTTCTGACTTAAATCTCATCAGAACGTTTAATGGCGTCACAATATTCTTTTGCAGTGGCCACTCAGCACTTTTAAGCACAAGTTGTTAAGCACTTTTTTTTGTTGTCTTAACAAGCCTGTTTTTCACCAATTTTAAAACACAAGTACAGTGTATCGTGTACTACATGTAAATTACAGCAGTACTGAAAGAAGTCTACACTTTCATATGTTCCTGATAAGTATCCCAACAACATGGCTGCTTTAGCTATGTATAATTATCTGGAGTTTTGCTCTATCTACTATGCCTATCTGTACACCCAGTTTATCTAAGGTTAAAAGAGAAAAGAGGAAACAACAGTTTGATCTTAATCATGCAGTCAAAATAATGAAAACTTTAAATAATTTAGAGGCAGTATCATGGAAACTTTATTAGTGTAGTCATAATGGATACCTGCCGAAAAACGTAGATAAGCAGCAAAGTTTGGATTAAACTATACATCACAAAGCATATCTTCCTCATAGAATAGAGTATGGCCATCACTGCGGTCCATTACCTTCAGTGATGTCCTGGGTATTTGTACTTACTGTGATAGGTGGCTTAAAGACAATGGGTGACATTCTTAAACATTGCAAACCATTTTGTAGGGTTGGTCCACCACAGAATGATGTACCAAAGCCCTACAAGATTCACTGAAAATCATACACAGTGTGTTAAGACCCAATATGCAGTCTTACCTATGAGTAGCCATAGCACATGTTTGAAGCACACATGAAAATGATCCTCTCACTGATTGTATTTACAAACACTGCATCTTCTCTGTAAAGTTTGGTCACAACAGGGAAACTTTCAGAACTGCAAGCACATAATAGAGATGCTATAGCATTTATAATTGCACTTATCCACCATTGCTGATAATATTACCTTCATCATACAGAGCTAAGTGTGTTGACCAGATTATTTTATGTTGCAGCTCAAGTGATAGTGTCTCAGCAAGAAATAAAAGCATTAATACAGCTTACCCTTCCTTCCAGAAGGGATAAATACTTTTATTTTGACTAAGCTCATTTGATATATACCCACTTTGCATCAATTTGTACTCTGTAGTTTGTTTATTTCATTAGCAAATATTCAAATGTATTTCCCACTATATTGTAGCACATTTCTTTCTACATTTTGCCACCATTTCCTCATCTTGTTCACATGTGTATGTTGTGTTCTTTCTCCTGAATGTGTTACATTTTCGTTTGCTGTATATAATTCTTGGTCATGTTGTCTCATGTAAATAAATATTCTATTTGTAAAGTGGGCCAGGTCATGACCGAAAATGGACCTTGGACTAGTTCAACTACCAGCTTGACAAATAAAAAGTAAACAAATAAATAAAACAGCAACCAGCATGTTTCATGTTTTCTTGAACTGATTCGGTATTTAACATAAAATGAGCATCTTTCATTGCATGCATCAGAAACCAAGTGCATTGTCTTACAGTAAATATTAAAGAACAGTGTTTATATGTAGGCATTCAGAAAAACATTGAAGTTTAAACAATTGCTGCCATAAGATATAGGTCAGCATCGCCTTCATGGCCTATATATCTGTATCCCATAAGCCCACAGCTGTTAATGCTGACACATGGTACTTTCCAGGTTAACTCCACTGTGTGCTACTGTTGCTTGAGCATGGGCTTAATATGCCTACAACCATCTTTTTGTCTTCTATATGATGAAGGTAATATTATCAGCAATGGTGGATAAGTGCAATTACAAATGCTATACAACTCTATTATGTGCTTGCAGTTCTTGCAGTGCTACTTTATTATTAGTATTACTATTACTATTGCTATGATCTTAATCACTGTCACCATCACCTTGCTGCCGGACTCATAAAGGTCACCACAAAGTGTACACTATGTGTATACTTAGTGTAACCTTTCTGAGTGAATGGACAGCAGAAACATTGTGGAAGGGCTGTTCTTGAATTCAGAAAGTATACACAAAGTGTACACTTTGTGGTGACCTTTATGAATCTGCAGACTTGAACATTGCACCTAACCTCAAACAATGTTAGGGAGAAACAGTTTGTAAATATTCCTAGTCTATATTTCCAGTGATTTGTTACATATGTAATAATTAACAAATGACTCAGAATAGCCGAGTGGGTAAGATAATGTACTATGAATTTGAAATCTGGATTTCAATTAAGATAACTTCCACTTGTAATCTGAAACTCTAATCAGGTCTTTTAACATTTGTGTAACTCCCTCCCTTTCTTCCACTCTCCATTGTAATAAGAAGTTTAACATGAGCAGTTATTTATGAAATAAAATATAGGCCTTATGCTAGTGCAGAATGTCTTCCTAAATGATTCAGCCAGACAGATTTATTCTATTTGCCATCTGCAAAACCACAAAAGGGACATTTCTGACAGATGTGTTAAACCCCTTTCTTGTAGGCAAGATGTGGTGACATAATATTATTCCATTATACCCCATGAGAGGTATCGTACAATTTGAAAAAATTAGACAAGATGCGCATGTGAGGACTGCCACATACATTATTAGCCAAAATGGTGTTTTACTTCACAAATAACTTGCCTTATTCTACCTCTCAACTATCCAGATTTTCTCAGAATGCCCAGATTTTTACCTCATATTTTTAGCTTGTTTCTCATAAAAATTATGTTTTTCTGCAAATCATTGAGGATTGAATTAAAAAAATAATGCCAGACATCTGAGTTAGACTTCATCCATCCATCCTGAACCCCTTTTCCCATTTTGCATATGGAGTTAGGGTGTCACTTCAGCAGTGACAATCATCTTGAGCCAAGGTTTACACTGCCAGGTGGCTAGCCCTGCAGTGGTAGTTCATTGTACCACTCACTCACTCACTCACTCACTCACTCACTCACTCACTCACTCACTCACTCACTCACTCACTCACTCACTCACTCACTCACTCACATACATACACATATGGTCAATTTAGAGTGTCCTACCCACCTACTGCATGTCCTTGGAATGTGGGAGGAAACCTAACCCCACAGAGGAAAACCACATGATTGCAGGGAGGGCATGCAGACTCCACATGGAAGGTACCCCAGCCAAGAATCGATCTGGAGAACCTCTTGCGGTGAGGTGACAATGCTAACTGCAGCACCTTTGTGGCCACCCAAGTTATAGACTTTATACCCTTCAGAAAATTAATGCTAATGCAAAATGTACTATTCTATTAACTTTCTAAGTTTGCAAGAGAAATATTTAAAAAGTGTCCCTAGTTTTGGGCCTTTGTCTCCTCATTTTTTATGGCTTTGTCCAAATTTCTTGCTCCAAGAGGTTGAGAGTATGTGCTTTATCAGTGTGTCTATATTGATGTGATAGCCATTTGGTGAACGTGGACAAAATGTAGCAATGTAATGTTAATGCGTGGTGATATTTTTATGTTTAAGATGTCTGAAAGTCCAGACCCTGCTTATCCTTCTGCTCAGTAGCTCTTAGCAGCTTTTTAATGCTCATTTCGTCACCAATTATAACATTGCAGTGACAGCAGAAATGTGTTGTCATAAATACTTGCCAATGACTATTTAACAGAATTAGAAAGAAATCTGTATGCCTACTAGTAGTCAATGATAGATTACACATTTCTAAGGAAAATACAATGGCTTTGTTGGTGGTGCCTAAGTTATCTTTCTGTACCAGTAATTATTTCCTCAGTTGAAAATGGAATGAGTCAACAAATAACCTAAAGTGTTCATTTATATCACTATATAAGTCACTATATGAGAATCACAAAACAGGGAATGTTGTAATCTACTTAACAGTCATTTGATAATTGTGTAATTATTTTACCTACCCAAGCATTTTAAAATGCAGTGAAGTGGCCTGATCCATTTCAGTTATGAGCATCTGTCAGAGGGTAGAAAATGTACAATAAAAGACTCAAGAAAATATGCTTATATAATAATTATTGATAGGATTTCCCGGGAAAAAATAACACTATTTTAAGCAAGTTATCATAGTTTATAAGAATAATAAACTTCTACAAAATAAAGCACTAAAGCCTAGCTTTGCATCATTTGAAGGACTCATATAATGTCATTGTATTTACCATATTATATTGCAGTGTTCAAATAATCCCTAATCCTTACCCATACTACCTACCCTACTCTTTCTTCACCCCCTGCACAACTTTACTCACATGTGCAAAGCCTTGACCTAACCCTTCCCACCACTGCCTTTAAACCTACAAATGATATTAATAAAATCTTTTACCTAACAGTATCAGAACCCAAGACAAAAGGACACAGAACACACTCAACACCAAACAAGCACAATACTAAATCTACACCCTTACCTTACCATTACTCTATCCTTCACCAGAGGACACTATTTTCTGAATTTGCAAAATAGACACCAAAACAACCTCACAAATTCTCTGGGCAGGACTGAATAAATTACTCCACCTCGGCAGACCAAGTACTCCAACACCAGCTACTGTAAAGGATAGCACTAAAATTCCAGAAGCCTTTAACAGATTTTTCATAGACACTATTTCAAAATTGGCTCATCAACAACCCACAACACCTACTACTAGCAACCCTGATTCTACAATATTAATACCACCTTCCAATTCAAACCTATTCCCACAGATTATATAAAAAGACTATTAGGTAAACTCAAACCTACTAGCCTAGCTGCCGACAACATTCCAGCCGAATACCTTCAAATAGCTGCTAATGAAATAGCCTATCCAATATCAATTCTCCTGAACAGATCAATAATAAAAAGCAAAATTCCAACAATCTGGAAAATAGCATATGTCATCTCATTATGCAAAGTTGGGACCTGTACAGACCTTACCAACTATCGCCCTATTGCCATATTATCTCCACTTGCCAAAATATTAGAAAAATATATTCACCACCAACTTATGCAATACCTACTAAAAAAGCAACTTCTCTCACCTACCCAACATGGATTTAGACCAGCCCACAGTATAACTGCCATCTTCTCTTTCACCAACCTAATCAACCAGAACCGAAATCTAGGCAGTCTAACATCAGCCATATTTTTAGACCTATCAAAAGCCTTTGACATGGTCAACCATCCCAAACTTCTTGAGTCCCTCTCTGACCTTGGACTAGCTGCTAACTCACTATCCTGGTTTCAAAATTACCTAATAGGTAGACAGCAAGCAGTCAGGTAGGATAACAAACTATCCACACTGCCCCCTATTACAACTGGAGTCCCACAAGGATCAATTTTAAGCCCTCTATTATTTTCCATATTCATTAACGATCTCAACAGGATCACCCAAGATGCAACTGTCATACAATATGCTGATGACTCAACATTAGTCTGCTCAGCCACCAACCCCCTCACACTCCTTTCCACTACCCAACAAGTCTTCAAAACCACTGAAGCTTGTTTTTGCAGTAAAAACTTGTTAGTGAACCCAAAAAAGACCAAACTACTAATCTTCAAATCAAATAAATCCAATTTAGACATTGATTCTTTTAGTATTACATCTAGTGATGGTACAATTATCTCCCCAGATTCCCACACAAAACTATTGGGTGTTACAATTGACAACAAACTGAAGTTTGATCTGCACATAAACCAAACCATCAAAAAACGTACACAGAAAACTAGGCAATCTGTACAAAAATAAAACATACCTAAATCAACAGACTAAAATTGCTATGGCTCAAACTCTGCTACTATCTACACTTCTATATGCTGCCCTCATCTTCACCAACCTATCCAAAACACAAATTACAAAACTAGACACATTACACTCAAATTGCCAGATTTGCCACAAATGCTCCCTACTGTTCCTATCATTGCCACTCACTAAACCAACTAAAATGGCTCGTACTTCAAAATCTCATTACATTTCACCAACTAGTTTTCGCTAAAAAACTCCTATTATAGCCAGACAAAATACCAACACTATCTAATTTACTTAAGATACATGAAAACCCAAGACAACTACATTCTAGTGACAGGACCTTAATCAAGATCACCAGATCTAACAACTCAGCAGGAGACTCCCTATTTCTTAACTACATAGGCAGAATCTGGAACTCACTGCCCATCGATATTACTTCAGCAAATTCTGTCATTAAGTTCAAACTACTACTAAAGGAATACCTACTTACTAATAGGCAATGCTCATGCCTTCCCCCAGGTTGACCCTCTACACCTGCTTTTCCCTCAGGACTTTCTCTATCAACCTCCACATACTAATTTACTGCAGGTACTACTACTCTTAATACGCAAACCTCATCTACTAGCAGTTCTCCTATATTCTTGCAAACTCTATGGGAAAATTATCCATACTCTCAAAAATTCAAGTAGAAATTACTGGTTATACACCTAATGTGTTCTGCTACTACAATTTGCAGCTACAATATTTTTTTGTCTAAGTACCTTTAAAATGTGCAGCCAAAACATTTTTTTCTCTCTTTGTACTTCTAAAATGTTATAAATTGTACTTTTCCTCTGTATATGTGAAATGACTCTCTATGTGTTTATTTGTCTTTGTATGCCTTTGTATATTTACAAACTCTGGAGCTTTTCTCCCCGGGCCTCCACTGATAATGGACATTTATCCAGTCGGATTCTCCCGGTCAACAAATGTAAAATAGATAAATAAATAAATAAATGTATCCCTCACCAGAGGATACTCACACATGTCTATCCCTCAGCAGAGGGCACTCACACATCCATTCCTCATCAGAGGACACTCCCACATCTATCCCTCATCCAAGGACACTCACGCAGGTCTATCCCTCACCAGTGGACATGCACACATGGACATTAATAGCTAGAAAGTGATCTTGCCCATCTTTACAACCACCACCTTTTCAGTCAAACAATTCTTTTGACACTCCTTCTTATCTAGATTACATAAACTTGAATTCAACTGAACTACACATCTGAGCAGTCACTTTAATATTGGACCCATGCAAATTGTTCTACCAAATGAGAGTTCTACCATTCTGATAACAGGTATAAAGAATATGCCTTCTATGGGGCAATTGGAATCTGTTGGCACCCATTTATACGGTGCATCGCATATTGAGATTTTCCAATAATATTTGTGCCATGAGGATTGCAGTCACTTTTATGGGGCTCTTGTAATCAGAATACCAGTAATTTTTAGGAGAGAGAGAGAGATGCTTCAGTGAGATTAAATGTTGACAGAAAGAGTGCTTTCACACACCGGTAGTGAGCTTCCTCAGATCTTTTCATTTGTATGCTAATTAAGTAGCAGAAGCAGGTAATAAAACAGAAAAAAAAGAATCAAACAAGTAAACATTCAATTGAAAAGCAATACAGGTAAAAGATACAAAATTAGACTATAACAAATACTTTTCAGTAACCATAAAAATGTTTTAAAAATTGTCAAATCCATTTCAATGAGTCCAGAATGACAGTGTAGTCAGCTGGCCAGTGCTTAAAGATGACTGTCCCAAACTGGAATTTCAAGATGCTAGAAAGGTGTATGTCTGAGCTTAATGAAAACCCTACAGATCAATTTCTTGTAAGGTATTGTTACTACTTCATTAATGGTATTGTGTTGTTAGGGTGTCCTGCTTCTTGTTGAGCATGGCTCTTAAGCTGAGGATTGTAGTCTTCTTT